>NW_022591985.1:0-4614 GCF_004348235.1 Phoca vitulina
GGTAGCCGGGCTCTGCGGAGCGGGGCGCCAGCTCCACGCCGGTGGAAACATCGGTGGGGAGGGCGGGGTACAGGATCTCTGGTGTGTTGTCATTCTGGTCCAGCACGAATATACTCAGTGACACATTGCTGCTAAGTGGTGGATCCCCACTGTCAGTGGCAATCACCTGAATCTGTAGATCACGAAACTGTTCGTAGTCAAAGGATCGAAGTGCATACAGGACTCCTGTGTCAGAGTTTATGGAGATGTAGGAGGATAGAGGTGCTTCCTGGAAAGTGTCTTCAGCTAGGGAGTAAATAACCTGAGCATTCTCGTGGCTGTCCGGGTCATGTGCAGTCACTGAGAAGATGGAGGCACCTCTAGGGTTGTTCTCCAGGATATAGGTGAAGTAGGAGATGTGGGAAAAGGTGGGTGGGTTATCATTAATATCTGCCACTTGCAGGGTGAAGTGAGTTTCCATTAATAGGGGTGGATTTCCTCCATCTGTGGCCGTCACTGTAATATTGTAAGAGGATACCTGTTCCCTGTCAAGGGTTCTGTGTGTCACCAGTCTATAATAACTGTCGATGGATTTTTCTAACTTAAATGGTAGATTCTCTGATATGGAACAGGTGACCTGTCCATTCTGCCCAGAGTCTGGATCATGCACGTGTAAAAGGGCTATAACAGTCCCAAGAGGTGAGTCTTCCATCAGGGGACTAAACAGAGATGTGATGGTCACCTCTGGACTGTTGTCATTTACATCTTCTACTGTAATCAATACTTTTGCCATTGCAAGATATGCTCCGCCATCTTCTGCTTGTATTTCTAATTCATAGAAATCTGTTTCTTCATAATCTAGATTTGCTGATAATTTTATTTCCCCAGTATTTTTGTTTAGTTGGAATTTCAACAATTGCGTGTCAGGTGATTTTCGGAACGAATATGTTACCTCTCCATTGGCTCCTTCATCCCTGTCTGTGGCAGTGACTGTCAGCAGCTGTGTGCCCACAGGCAAGTTCTCTAGAACTCTCACATGATATTCTGGCAATGTGAAGACCGGTGCGTTGTCATTTGCATCGAAGACAGTCACACTGATGAGAACCGTACCAGATAGGAGAGGGTCGCCCCCGTCCAAGGCAGTGAGGACAAGGTGGTGCACTGCCTCTTCCTCCCGATCCAGGGCATGTTCCAGCACCAGCTCTGGGTATTTGACTCCATAGGCATGACTCTGAACTGCTAAGGAGAAGTGCTTATTGGAGCTAAGCTGGTAGCTTTGGAGGGAGTTCACACCCACATCCGGATCAACAGCTTCCAGGAGAGGAAATCGCATCCCTGGAGCGACATTTTCATTAATTTTTACATCTACATTTTCTGCTTGGAATTTTGGGGCATTATCGTTGATATCAGTTACTTCTATTTCAATCCCAAAAAGTTTCACCCTATCCTCCACAAGAATGTTAAAACTCACCAGACACGGCGCGCTCTGAGCGCAGAGCTCCTCCCGGTCTATCCTGCCTGCGGTGACCAAGCTGCCGCTTCGCGGGTTCAGAGCGAAAAGCTGCGTCCGACCTCTGGAGACGATGCGGACTCTGTGCTCCGCCAGCTCCCGGGGCTCCAGTCCCAGATCGTTGGAAATGTTGCCCACGAAAGAGCCTTTCTCCAGCTCCTCAGGAACGGAATAGCGGATCTGCCGGGCTTGAGCCTCCCATGACAGACCGAGAACAAGACACAGCAGAACCAGCGCGGTGCGGTTGGAGCGGTTCGTTTTAGCAGCCATTGTTGTCTAGTCAAGGAATTCTCGCCAAGTACTCACTGGGCACGCTGTGTGTTTTGACCGATTCCTTTCTCTTTCCCTGGCTTCAGGGAGCCTCGGTAGCCTAGGCACCTTAAATTCTGGAGTGAGTTTTGCTGCAGCTCTGGCAGCCGGTTCGTAGGAACTGAGGAGATTGGTGTAGTCAGAGCCCTGAGAATCCGGATTGAGCGCGGGCTGCGTTTCTCTCCTAGCAGGCGAACAGCGGCGCTCAGAGTCCTCAGAAGTTACTGCACCCACTGTGTATGCAATGGACAACAAACGCTACTCTTTGTTGGATATTTTATTTTATTTTACAATACTTTGGTTTCTCACCTGATATCCCTTAAGCCAACTACTATTTGTAGGTTTCTTACTGAGTAGGATAAATGGAATGAAAGTACTATAAAATATTACATGAAAATAACTGGTCAAGTATACATCTGTAACACTTATTTTTTCAGTAGAAACGTACCCACTTTAAAAGGTTAAGTAATGGGGGCGCCTGGGTGGCTCAGTCGTTAAGCGTTAAGCATCTGCCTTCGGCTCAGGTCATGATCCCAGGGTCCTGGGATCGAGCCCTGCATCAGGCTCCCTGCTCAGCCGGAAGCCTGCTTCTCCCTCTCCCACTCCCCCTGCTTGTGTTCCCTCTCTCACTGAGTCTCTCTCTGCCAAATAAATAAATAAAATTTTAAAAAATTTAAAAAAAGGTTAAGTAATGTCTAGTCTATTTCTTATAAGCTTCTAGCTATATTCAGAAAAATCTTACAATCTTATTTGAAATTTTGGCTGAAATGGTCCCATTATGTTTATTTTTTAATAGGTTTCTGTTGTTTATTTATTTTTTTTAAAGATTTTTATTTATTTTTTGACAGAGAGAGAGAGAGCGAGAGAGGGAACACACACAGGGGGAGTGGGAGAGGGAGAAGCAGGCTTCCCTGCCGAGCAAGGAACCCGATGTGGGGCTCGATCCCAGGACTCTGGGATCATGACCTGAGCCAAAGGCAGACGCTAAATGGCTGAGCCACCCAGGCATCCCTCCCATTATGTTTAGTAGACATTCATTTAGAAACGATATGAGATATATCCCTTGTAATTCACTTATAATTTTTATTTTAGCTTTAACTAATTAACCAATTAATGAAATTTGTTTAGCATTAATATTGTGGAAAAGGTTTTCAAAATATTCTTCTTTCTAAAATAGTTTTATTGAGCCTTTGTAAATTTTTTGAAAAAAATGTTTATTATAGGCATATATAATTAGAAGTTAATTTGACTATTTAAATGAATTGAGCAAGTAACCACAAACTAAAAGAAACACAACATGCCTGTGTTGTAATGCGAAGAAAAATATCTGTAAGAATTTCAAGCTACAATTTTAAAGACAAAGTTAGACTCATGATGTATGTTTTTTAAAAAAATAAATATTTACTCAGATGACCTGTTTTCATCAGAGCATTGATGCCAACACAAACAATCTCTTCTTTTGGCATTTTGTATGGAAGCCCAAAGTAAAGTGGTTCACACATCTTCAATTGTATGTGCCTATCAACCCAGCAGCAGTTCTCTCCTCAAAGGTGAGGAGTTGAGAGGTCCACATCTTTCTTTTTTTTTTTTTTTTAAGATTTTACTTATTTATTTGAGAAAGAGAGAGTGAATGAGTGAGAGAGAGAGCATGAGTAGGGGGAGGGGCAGAGGGAGAGGGAGACTAGCAGACTCCCCACTGAGAAGAGCCAGGACACTGGGATCATGACCTGAGCTGAAGGCAGACGCTTAACCGACTGAGCCACCCAGGCGCCCCTAAGTTCACATCTTTCATTCAGAGAACAAGTTCAGAACTGTTTATGTCACTACACTCCCCAAGTATGGAACTCTTCAAAGATTTTATATTTTGTCTTCAAAGGTTTTATATCAATCAGAGACAGAGTGCATGCAAAAGGCAATGACGTTTCATTTGCTTTCTTGGAAATTCGTTATCTTGCAATGTAGAAGAAAAAAAAGATTAGGAAAGAGACAATTTAAACTCCAACAAAAGATAAATATAAGAAAACAACCAGAAAAACCAAAAGTAGAAGAGAAAAACTCTTCTAGGGTAGTTAGTATTAAGTTCTGGGGACCATAGAAAACTCGGCAATGGAAAACAAGTTCTGACTCATCATCCAAGGAAAATACATACATCTACAACTTCCCATAGCATTTCAGAGACTTGTGGATCTGCTCATCAGCTCCCCTCAAATGCTTAGTTTTTTAAACTATTAAGATAAAGAAAGATACCTAAATGTACCCAGGATATTATTTGCAATAAATGTTTCTTTGAAACAAGCACTCGCTTTGATACTTAATGCATTGCTTAATATTATTAAACTCAAACATATAAGTAGGATATGGAAAATTCATCTTAAATCTTATCAGATTTGAATAATTAACTATTAGTGTATTTGGTAAGAAGCCACTGCCTGTTTTGCTAATCTGAACTTGACTAGATACCCCCAATTTAGTGACATTATTTCTGAATTATAGAGCAACTTATGAACCAAGTAAATCTTGAAAAATATAATCAGCAAAAAGTAAACATTGAGAAGACAAAAAGGTGATTGGTTACACATTTTCTAAATACGATTCTATATATAAAAATGCAGTAGTATTTTATATTAAAAATTTTGTGTTAAATTTTGTGTTAAAAATGTAGTAGTATAAGAGAAACAAGTAGAATATTTCAGAAGACACAAAAGTGGAACTCACCGGTGTGAGAGTCTCAGGATGTGCAGTCAATTCATGCTCACCCTGAAGTGGAATTAAGGCCCCAGATGAATCACCACAAAGCAGTATATCTTGTCCTGAAC
>NW_022591986.1:0-4368 GCF_004348235.1 Phoca vitulina
CCCCCCCAGCGCACCTGCTGTGCCCGCTGCAGCCCCCTCCTCAGCCCCCCCGCTGACCCCCCCAGCGCACCTGCTGTGCCAGCTGCAGCAGCTCCATGCGCTCCCGTAGGATCTGGGCATCCCGCTCCCGCAGCTCGCTCATGACCTGGCGCTTCCACTGCTCCACGGCCACCTTGAGCTTCTCGCGCTCCTCCTCCGACAGGATCTCGGCCACTTTGGCCCCGGCCTCCTGCTGCAGGGCGTCGTACAGCATGGCCTCCAGCTCCAGGATGTGCTGGGGCGGGAGGGGACACGTTAGTCTGGGCTGCTGCTCAGAGGGAGCCCCGGGATCCCTGGGGTGGCAGCGTCTCCAAGCCACCCCACAGAGGGGCCTGTTTCCTCCTCGACCAGCTTGTGTGACCTGTAGAGTGGAAACCCAGTGCAGGAGTCGTTACGACAAGAGCATTCACTTCTACACGGGTTTTGACGTGTGCAATAAAACTTTGGAGGTAGAGTCTTAGCTCCCACTAACGTCTGGAAAACGAGTAAGCAGATATTCGAGACCAGAGTAGGGGGACAGCTCCAAGGGAGCCGGACGACCGGACACTGAGGTAAGGCCTCTTCCTTGGCTCATGGCCTTCCTCAAACCCTAGGTTTACGAGCCCCAAAGAAGGAAGAAGGGCAGCACTCACAGGGGTTTGTCTGATGTAAGGACAGAAGTGGGGGAGGTCCTTGACTTTCAGCCTCTCCCCGGGGAGGCCGGGCCACTCTGTGGTCCTCAGTTCCTGGGTCAGTCGTGTCCCCAAGAGATACGTTCAGGTCCTGATCCCTGGAGCTCATGAATGTGGCCTTATTTGGAACTAGGGTCTCTGCAGCTGTCCTCACGTTAGGATGGAATCATACTGGATGGAGGAGGCATCCAGCGATCCAGTGGCTCGTGTCTAAGGGGCTTGGAGGCAGTCACAGAAGCCATGGGGGGGAAGCCATGTGAAGAGGCTGCTGCCTGCTGCGCTCACCTCCCGGCTTCATCGCCTCCACTCTGCAGATGATGAGTCCTGAGAACGCCTGCTCCCCGTGCCTGGTGTGCCCTGCCCAGCCCAGGTTCGGACCCCACCCCCACAGAGCTGTCCAGTGCCCACCCCTCCCTGAGGCAACTGCTCTGTCGGCCCCAGGTCAGGAGATAAGTGGGCTCGTGCAACGTGCACACGGTCCCGCTGGGGACAGTGGGGTCCAGACCCTGCAGGGGGCTCCAGGGTTCAGGCCTCCACCCCACTCCTGAGGGCTCGGACACAGAGAACCCCTCATGCCACTGGTCCCCAAACACATGCTGCCCCACAGCTAGGGGCCATGGCGCTCACCACAGATCTCAGGGGAATGACCCGTGGTCCCCTAGATCCCCCCACGAGAACACCCGAGAGAAGCCGAGAAGCTGACCGGCTGAGTGCAAGCCAGGCCCTGGGACCCCCAGGCCGGGGCTGAAGCCGAGGCTGATGTGGGAGAAGGCTGAACAGGGGCCACGGGCCTGGCAGGGCCAAGGAGAGAGCCGCGTAGGGCATGGGGCTCACCCCTCTGCCGCCTTCCGGAAATCCAGCGCCAACCAATGCAAAGTGACCCCTTTGCGGCAACTCAGCAGACAAAACGCATACCTTGTTATAAATTCCTAAGGACTTACCAATTGGATCCGGAACACTTTTAAAGCTTTTTCCTCCAGAGATTTTCCTGATGCAATCTTTGAAAAAACCAAATTCCTAAACTACAGAAACCCACCCTCCCATCAAAAATGTAACCTCTTCAGAAATGAAGGGTCTTTTCTTCAGGCAAAATGATTATGAAAAGTCCTTTCAGCTTTAGTAGACATTTTAGGGAATGAAAACAAACCCTTTGGACCTCACATTTTATTGTTCTTGACAGCCACAAAATAAACTGTCCCCAGCTGTCCCCAGCAGCTCACACTCCACATCAGCCACTTCTTAGAGCACAGGCGCTTAGGCGGTTAAGATAAGCTCAAGCATTTAAAAATAAATAAAATACAGCTGGGGGGTGTGGGGGGTGTGGGGGGTGCTTAGTGCTGGCGCCGCAAAGGCTTCGCACAAAGCTGCAAACAAGAGGTGCGGTGACCTTCTCCCCCTACCTGAGCACCAGCCACAGGCCCCCTGCAGGGTAGCAACTTCCCGAGAGCGGCCACCATGCAGCAGGGACCATCGTTTCCCCTCCGAAACCCCCCCCATCACCTTGAGTCCACAGAGCAGGGAGGGTGTGAAGCCGGGGCAGGGGTCCGCAGCCCTGCAGCCCCCCGAGGGCTCCCCGCTCTCTGGGATGCAGGTGCACGCGTGTGTGATATTCAGCCCTCTCTGACGCCCCACACACTGATCCGTCTTTTCAACACTGATGCCACATATTCCTGAGCTGTATCCTGAGGAATGCCCGGGCCTAGGGGTGAGCTGTCCCCTCCATGCACGTGTCTGGGATGCAGCGGTGAGGGGCTCAGGGCTGTCCAGCTGCCCCCCAAATACTGCGAGCATCCTTCTCACCCAACACTGTGGACTGGAAACAGGGATCTTGGCCCATATTTCTGGGAAGGTCCATCAGTGCCCGTTCGGCTCTCCAAGGCCACTGCCCTCCACCACCTCCTCTATGGCCGCCCCCACCGGCATGGTGAGCGCCCCACCGGCATGGTGAGCGCCCCACCGGCACCACCACCATCACCCAGGAGAGGAAGCCCACCCTCAGCTTGGGCAGACGCTCTGCCCTGCCCCACGGGGTCCCGATGGGGTTAACGGAAACATCACGCTGTCAGCTTCCAGGCTGGGCAGGACCCGCTGGTGCCCCACATGCTCTCCGCACAACTACCTCGCTCTCCTCACACTCCAGAAGGCGGGCACTCAGACCTCTACTTACCACGCGGGATGTGCCTGGCCTCAGGCGTCCCGCTAGGGGGAAGGTCCGTTCCCAACCCCTCGCCTCACAAGGGCCCCTGGACAGCTTTCCCTGAGCTGGCGCCATGACTCGCTCTGAGTCTAAGGACTGGCAGTCCAGGCGGACACAAAGGCAGGCCTGGAAGCACCGTGCCGGGAGGTGGCATGGACTCACGGTGTAACTGACTGCCGGGAAGAAGTGTGGGCGTCCCACCTCCGGGAAGCCCCCCATGCTGCGCCTCGCCTCGGCTGGACTAATCTGAGCAGCAAGGATGCGGTACCCGATCCGGATTCACCTCTTGAAACAAAGCAGCCCGAAGCTCCAGAGATTTCTCCTTGTCAAACCAGGGTCAGTGAGGACTGCGTCACCGTGGTGGAGACGTGTCCACAAGGACTCCCGATCTCCGTGTTAACCCCAAGCGGGGACCCCCAGGTTTATCAGCGGGGGCAAGTGCTCCCCACGGCCAGGCAGATGTGCGGGCAGACACAATGGGCAGACACAACGTCCATTCCTCGGAGTAGCAGGTGCACTCTCATAGGAAGTCCCAGAGACTGTTTCTTGCAAACATTCAACCGTGCTCAATTAATTTATAAATGCGTTATGTGTCAATGATTCCCATTTTCTCAGCTCATTTTAAAACATCCGTTTGAGTTCTGCATTCACGGGGCGAAGTGTTTGCTGCCGGACCAGTAAGGCATCCCTGGACCTCACTGACCAGGAGGGAGAAGTGCAGAAACTGGTCCCACGGTGGTCACACTGGACCCAGACCCCGAGGGATACCACACAGCGTGTGAACGCTTTCCCCATTTCTACCCGAAATCTGCACGCTCCCCCTATCGGTTTCTCTTACCTTGTGAGCCTGGTCCAAGGACTGCTTCCTGTAATCCAGCTCTTCATCCAGGTAGCCCTTCTGCTTACTGAACAGCTCCTGAAACACAAGAGCACCCGTGTCGCAGACTCGGGCATCCGCCCGGTGACACCGTGTACAGACACAAAGCAAGACGCCCACCAACCTTCTCACTCTCCAGGTCAACCATCTTCCGATGCAGGGCCGACTCTGTCTCCTCGATCTGCTGGAGCCACTGGACACAAACCGAAAGAGCAGGTGATAGTGACCTTTCAGGTGGCCACACAGGCACCAAACTGAGAGTGGGGGCTGGGTTGGCATTGTGAGCCCCGGGTGCCCAGCGTCCAGACAGCCCCACGTGGTGTCCAGGAAGTCTGTCCCCCACTTCCCCAGGGAGAGAAGGGTCATGAGCAGGGGTTCGGCAGGGACAGGTGCACCTGAGTGCTCAGCCAGCAGAGGTCCTCCCTCCGTCCCATCCCCTGCACCCCTGCTTGCCGGGACTCCCTCCCCCCTTCCCGCTGGAGGACTCCCAGGCAGGCTCTGGCTGTGGGGTGGGGGCCAGGGACCGGCTGCAGGTAAGGAGCCCAGGTGGGCTGGGCAGCCCCCAGGGGAGGGTCCTGGTGGGG
>NW_022591986.1:4378-4613 GCF_004348235.1 Phoca vitulina
TGGTGGGGGGCGTGAATGGGGTGCCTGTGGGGGGGCGAATGGGGGTGCCAGATGGGGGGAAACGAGGGGTGTCTGGTGAAGGGTCAATGAGGGATACCTTACAGGGGAATGAATGGGGTGTCAGGTGGGAGGGTGAATGGGGGTACCTGGTCGGGGGGTGAATGGGAGTTGCCGGGTGGGGAGGTGAATGGGGGATGCTGGTGAGGGGTGAATGGGGGTGTCTGGTAGGGGTGAA
>NW_022591987.1:0-4613 GCF_004348235.1 Phoca vitulina
GGGTGGCTCAGTCTGTTAAGCGTCTGCCTTCAGCTCAGGTCATGATCCTAGGGTCTTGGGATTGAGCCCCATGTGGGGCTCTCTGCTCTGCGGGGAGCCTGCTTCTCCCTCTGCCTGTCCCTCCCCTTCTTGTGCACTTGCTCTCGCTCTCTCTCTGTGTCAAATAAATAAATAAATAAAATCTTTTAAAAAATAAATAGTTCATTATGATAGCCAGAACAGCTACCAAAATTATAGTCAGTTGGTTCATTCATTCAGTCTCTGACCATATGATCATTTGGTGCCCTCTCTGTGTTAAACAATGCAATAGATATTAGAGATATAGAAACAAATAAGAGTTCCTTTCTTCCTGAGAATTTGAGTCCAGATGGGTAAACATATGTAATTACATAACAATGCAGTGTGATTAGTACAACACTCGAAACAAACCCAAAAAATAAGCTGGGTAGAAAGGAAGCAAGGAACTTCGAATGTCAGGAAAGTGTTCCCAGAGGAATGATATGTAAGATGGTTTTGAAGGATGCACAGACATTTTAAAGTGGACAAAGGGGTATTAGATCCCAGGCAGAGAAGAAGGTACAAAGGAACAGATCAATAGCCTAGTGTTTTAGGAACTTTGCCAGTGTGTCCAGTGGATGTGGGGAGAAAGGAGTTGGTGAGAAAAAAATCTGGAGGTATAGACAACAGCCAGCTGATAAGAAGCCCGTATATGCCACGTCAAGGAGGAATGTGGAGCAGTGAAAGGATTTAAGCTGGGGTGGCATTGATTTTTATTTTTGGCAATTATTGGACAAAAATAAAAATAATGAGCTGGAAGCAGGGAGATCAGTAAAGAGGGTATTAACATAATCTGCAGTAGATAACGGACACCTGAATTAAGACAGTTAACGATGACAAGGAAAAGAAGGAAATAGATTTGAAACCTCTAAAGAAGGTAAAAACAACAGGATTTGTTGACTGAAGGTGAGGAGTGAGAGAAAGAGAAGAATCACATGTGACCCTCTTTTTTTTTTTTTTTTTTTAAATCTTAGGAGAGTGGGGAGTTAGCTGTGCCAGCAACAGAGATGAGTGGGTATGGGGTGAAAGCAGGTTTGAAGGTCAAGACCATGAACTCAGCCCATGGTGTCTGTGAGATTTACGGATGAGGCGTTCAGTGGGCCGAGAGCTCAGCAGAGCCTCCTGGGGTTCGCGATGTACATCTGGAAATTATGAGCATAGCTGGTAATCTAAAATGTAGGAAGGAGGTTTCAAAGTATAGATTGGCCTGGGAGAGGGGATAGATGTAGCAGAGTGGCCCTGATTTATGGATTGAGTATCTTCTTTCCTATAGTTGGTTCCTTCTAACGTTTATTGACCATCTTCCATGTGCCAATCACCCTTCTGTACCTTGCACAAAGTCTCTTGTATAATTCTCAGACCCAGCCAATGAGTAGTAAGAAGTCTTCACATTTTAGTAATGAGGGAACTGGGGCTTGGTAATTTACTCAAAGTTAACTAATTGCCGAGAGAAATAACCATAATCAGGATTCTAAAACACCATGTTTATTCCAGTAGATCATGGTTGTCTTGTTTACATACAGTGCATTTCATCCGGGACCCATGTGTGCATGCCTATTTTTAGATGTTATTTGAAATGAAGAGAGGTAGAAGGAAATATTAGTAGTGTCACTAACGGAAGAGTAAGTCAACTCTTCTTTTCTTTTCTTCTCTTTTCTTTTCTTTTCTTTTCCATACACTCTCTCTTTTCATAGATTTTATGTGCTTGGAAATTCCACCCCTGTATAGTGGAATACTAAGAACAGACAGGTGCGCAAGGCCCGTGAGGCATTGCAGGCAGCATGATGTGGTAGCAAGTAGCTTTGGTGGTGGGTAGATTTTGAGAACTATTTGCAAAGATTATATATATACATATATACATGTGTATATTATATACAAAATACATATATGTAATATACACATATATGATATATAATATATATATGTATGTATTCGAAGGCTATAATCAAATATAGTAAATACAAAGGTTTTCAGCTACATCTCCCCTTCTCTCTGGGCCCATATCATCCTATACCAATAGGCTTCCTGCCATTCTATGGGTATTTCCATGTGATTTTCTCAAGGTATTCTCTTGCACACGTTCTTTTTTTTTTTTTAAAGATTTTATTTATTTATTTGACAGAGAGAGAGTTAGCGAGAGAGGGAACAGGAGCAGGGGGAGTGGGAAAGGGAGAAGCAGGCTTCCCGCTGGGCAGGGAGCCTGATGTGGGGCTCGATCCCAGGACCCTGGGATCATGACCTGAGCTGAAGGCAGACACTTAACGGCTGAGCCACCCAGGCGCCCTTACACACGTTCTTTTACTCCATGCCAGTTGGAAATGCATGGATAGTATTTACATCTCTAGTATGGGTGGTACTTTGTAGTCTCCCATGATGATCTAATCTGAATATATATATTAGATTACCTTAACTATAGATATGACCCCACCCCACCTTTTCTGCTCCCTCCCTTCCCCCAAATGGTCATTGACTGTTTGCTTGATATAGTCACCCATAAATGGAATTCTTCAGGAAAGCCTTCATTCTGCTCTGCATCTGAGGATGCTGCATGTGAAGGGAAGGCCTTGTCCTTCCTCCCTCCATGTACAGTGGGCACCTGGTTAATCACCTCTGGTCATGGGGCTCTGTGGGAATGGGCAGACCCTGCACACTTCGTTCTTTTCACCCTAAGTATTGGTAAGCACTCCCCTCTTTTAGTGAAAAAAGAACTCTTCAGATCTGCATAACTATTCCTCAAAAGGATTATTTATAAGTTACTTCTCTCCCCATCCTCCACAAAATAGTTAATGAAATGTGCACAAGGCTGTGCTTTTTCTTCTAGAGTTATGTCTTTCCCATCATCAGTTACATTTTGAGGAGCTTTTCTGTTTTTTCTTTGTGGGGCTGGGGGTTGTAGAGATTTGATTCTGTATCGTCATTGGAGGATGAACAAAAGAAACAAAGAAGTGTAGATATTAATCTTTTTCAAAAAGGTATAGGATCCTTGATTAAGGAAAATAGACACACATATGTGCATATGCATCATGTCATTTCTTAAGGTTCAAAACCTCCCGGGGTTAGAGTTCCACGGTTCTCAGATTAAGAACTCCTGTTCTTAATCTAGAAAATGTCTTCATGAGTAAATTACAGGCTGAGTGTAGAGAATGCTCTGCTTTTCCAAGGCAATTCAGAACCAGGTGATGAAGAGGACTCTGTAAGTGGACTTCTGACCTGAGGGTGTGCGTGCTGGTGTTAGGAGAGACTTAACCCATTAGGAGCCTCTCAAGTAAAAATAATTTCCTTAAATTAACCTGAGCAGGAAATTTCAAACCAATTAAACCCTTCACATTTCTCAGCACTCAGTACTGACTTATATCTCTAGAGATTTAGAAAAAGAGAAAGCAAACAGCCAAGATCCTGAGGTAATACGACACTGCGGAGTTCTATATTTATCCCCTATCAATGTCTTTCAGATCAAGTTGGCTGAGTTTACAAATCAAAAGCTGATTTCTTTATTTTTTATTTTTTTTAGCAGCCATCAGCTGCACCGCTGCAAATACCCAGGTTCCAGACATCAAGCTGCAAACTCCAAACATCCAGCTGTGTGCTTTCTGACTCTGGTATCATCACCCGTAAGAGAGGGTCTGCATGCATAACCGAGCTGACAGCCTTTGTCAAAAGGCACACCCAGGGCCCAGCCGGCTGCTGAAGCCGCATCTGCACAGAGAACTAGTGTCATGTCATTAGGGGAAGGGATAGGCCGCAGAGATACACAGGGCTTGGCCCTGCAGCGACCCAGGGCCCATTTTCATATAATTACATTTTGGGCTTTAGCTCCTCCTTAATACATCACGAATGATTATTCCCAGAAAGTTTCAAAACTGAAAAAATTAAAGGAATTATTTTTTCCCTTCTATATATCTGTACAATTATAGATTACATTTTATACATGCATATTCACGCATATTCAAAGTATATATATGCTGGGACGCTTCGGTGGCTCAGTCGGTTAAACGACTGCCTTCAGCTCAGGTCATGATGCCAGAGTCCTGGGATCGAGCCCTGCATCGGGCTCCCTGCTCAGCGGGGGGCCTGCTTCTCCCTCTGCCTGCCGCTCCCCCTGCTTGTACTCGCTCCCTCTCTTTCTCACTCTCTATGACAAATAAAATAAATAAAATCTTTAAAATATATATGTGTGTGTGTGTGTGTATATATATATATATATACATATATATATATATATATATATATATATATATATATATATATATATACTGAGTTTCCACTATCAAATGAGGTTTTGTTTGTTTCTTTGTTTTTTAGAGGAAGAGAGAGTGTGCATTCAGGACAGGGAGGGGCAGAGAGAGAATCTTAAGCAGGCTCCATGCCCAGTGTGGAGCCTGATGCAGGGCTCTATCTCATGACCCTGAGATCATGACCTGAACTGAAATCAAGAGTCAGAAGCTTAATCAGTTGAGCCACCCAGACACCCCTCAACTGATTTCTTACTATATGCCAGGATCTATGCTAAGTGTCTCCCTATTATCTTGATAGATAGATAGATAGATAGATAGATA
>NW_022591988.1:0-4607 GCF_004348235.1 Phoca vitulina
TCATCTTCTTTGCCCCATGGAGCACCCTGTTGGCTGTGAACGGACTCCCTCAGGGCCTTTAACATGAGGGAGAAATGAGCTCCTACCCTATGTGAACCAGTAACATTTGGGGCTCTCCATTCCTGTCAACCCAACTGAGTCCTAACACTCAGGGCTTCGGACTTGATCTTTGGCCTGAGTTCCCATCCAGTGAGAGAATGAGGGTCCTGGCTTGCTCCTCCTACAGACTGGGGCTCTGCCCCCCACCCCATCTCAGGGGCTGAACCCTGCCACCTGCTGGTGCACCCCATCCATGCTGCCGGCAGGATTTTGTGTTGCTGGGTTTGTCTCTTGCCAGGATGGAGGACAGCCTATCACTCCAGTTGCTTTCTTGGAGTGAGCCCTGCTTCCCTCTCATCCCCTGACCCTTGGCTCCTGCCCTGTGCCTGACAGCCTGGCCACTCTCTGGACAGCTACGGCAGGGCCAGTGCCTATAATACCTTCCCCAGGGGACAGGTCCAGGAGCAGCCAGTTCCTGAGATATAAAGACAATGGTACCTTCATTTATTCATTCAACAGATACTCACTGGGGACCCAACAGTAAGTAAGATGAGGGGGAGAGGCCGTCCTGGTGCAGCGGGTACAAGCACAGGCTATAGAATGAGAATATCAGATGCAGCACTGGACCCCATCACAAGAATTTTCAGGGGTTTCCTTTAAGAATATGCCCATGACCTTGGCTACCTGTGCAAGCCTGCACTTCTCTGGTCCTCAGCTTCCCATCTAAACGTGACAAGGCTGAACTGGATGATGTTTAAGATTCTGGGCAGGTCTGTCCTCCTATGAAGGGAGAAAGGGCCCCGGAGCTCTTCAGCCTGGCTTCGCTGCTCACGGGCTACTGCCTGACTTGGGGCCATAAAGCAACTCCCGTTTATTTATTATGATTCCATGAGTTGACCGGAGCTCATCTGGACAGTTCCAGTGACAGCACCCTTAACCAGTCTGACTTCAGTGTGCTCGCATCGCCGTGGGGATAATCACATGTACCCAGAATCCTCGCAGAATTCATGAGATAATCCCCTGGGTAACTGAGAGTAAATGAGGGAAGTTTCTCTTTATAGAAATAATCCAGCTAATAAATGAAGAAGAGATGATGAAATGTCACCATGTTTAACCCCCAGGGAATTACCGGGTCTAGGCATTGAGCATCAAGAGCTGCCAATGTCATAAGAAGGAGGCCAACTAGACATTATGTCCTTCCTGTGGGAGAACACAACACCTACTATGAAGTAGTCTTGCCAAAAAAAAACCCCGAAAAACAAAACAAAACAAAAACCCAAAACAAAACCCAAACCTTCATCTGATCAAACCTCTAGACTCAAATACAGGAAATACAGAAAACAGAGCAATACACTAAGCTACATTATGGCTTTGCAACTGTCAAAATCCAGACTCGGGACAATCTACAGGATACATGACGCCTTCTTCAATGATAAGTTGCAGGGGAAGAGAGAAAGATGAAAGAGGAACCTATGGATTAAAAGAGATTTAAGAGACATCAACCAATCACAACTGAGTGCATCTATTTCCATCTTGATTGTATCAGACTGTTGAAAATGCTTTTTGACAAATAATGAATCATGGAACAGTACATCAAAAACTAATGATGTAATGTATGGTGATTAACATAACATAATAATAAAAAAAAGAAAATGCTTTTTGACATGACAACATTGGAAATTTGAATAATGAATATGTTATGATATTAAAGGATCATTGTTTTAAGAAAGACACAGAGAGATAATATGTGAATAACAATTGACAAAGTACAGAGAAGCACCCAGCAGCAGGGACCTATTATGAAATACGACTGGGAGTGGGGAGAAGAGACTGCTGGGAGTCTTACCCCCAGCTCGGCCATTAGCTCATTCGAGTCCCTTCACTTCCCCAGGCCTCAGTTTCCCCATCTATGAAATGAAGCCGATGGACCCAATGTTAGCTTTGACCTCCTTTTGCTTTGTCTTCACATGGGCAGCCCCAGGAGCCTTTCCTTGGTACCCGTATCCACCCCACCATGTGGCCATAGGAGCATAAAATCAGCAGGATGGGCAGAAGCCCAGAGATGTTGGCCCCTGCAGAACCTAGAACAGAAGAGGCCATCTCCCTCGGAGGATCAAGCTGCGTGATCCCAGGTGGGATGTTTTCTCCAGGAGAGAAACCTCTGGAGGACTTCACTTACCCATGAACCATGGGCATGAGTTATCTGCTCACTGGCTGCTTTGACCTTGTTCTGATAACTGGGCGTTCTGGTAAGTTCTCTTAAGTCTGGATATCTGCTGAGGACTCCAGTGGAGGTGGGGTGCTGCTGCCTCTTGACACAGTCCCATGGGCACAAATGGACCATGCACTGAATGGCGATAGGTCACTTAGCCCTTGATTCCTTGGTGCTGGCCTCTGCCCACTTGCCCTTCAAGTACCATCACTATGAGAGTGTCAGTCCTAACACGGAGCCTCACACAGTGTAAATGCTCAGCAAAAAAAGAGGGAAGCCTTCCTTCCTGGACCTTCAGCAATGCTGAAAATTCTCTTGAAACACCAGGAGCTTTATCTTCAGAAGGTTCAGCTGAAATGCCCACCACCTGCTAGCAACACCAACCAGTTTAACACATAAACTGAATAAGACCCCAGCCCCAAAGAGAAAGAAAGACAATGCTGTTAAAATGAGCAGTACAGAGTAGCAACTAAACCCACCATGTTGGTGTCAAACCTGGGTTCAAATCCTTGCTCTACCTCCCACTAGTTCTGTGACCTTGGATGAGTTACTTAACCTCCCAGCATTAAAATTAAAACTGTTGGTGCCCAGCAACCCACACTTCCTGTATACGGGCCGCTGCTGGCCTCTAGTGGCCACTGGATAGATTGCACAGCGAGTTGGCCTGAGGACAATGACAAGAGTTTTTCCCCACTTCGGCATCGGCCTGACTTGGGGGTTCTCAACCATGACAGACCTACAACTCCCTTTTCATAAAATCATATTGTGTGTAACTGTAATATACCGACCCAGGTATTGACATATACTGAAAGACATATTTATAGTGTACGATTTGATAATTTTTGACATATGTATATACCCCTGAATCCACCATCGTAATCAAGATAGTGAACATCTCCTCACTCCCAAAAGTTTCCTTGTGCCCCTCAGTTAGTCCTCCCTCTGCCCCTTCCTGTTCCCCCATCCCCAAGCAACACTGATCTGCTTTCTGTCATTCTAGATTAGTTTACATTTTCTGGAGTTTCTCATAAATGGAACCATGCAGTATATGCCTCTTTCTTTTTGGTCTGGCTTCTTTCAGCATTATTTTGAAATTTACCCATGTCGTTGTGTGTACCAGTAGGTCATTCCTTTTTGTTGCTGAGTAGTATTCCATTATACGAGTGTACCACAATGTGTTTATCCATTCAGAAAGGTGGTAAATTTAAACATCAATAATAATGCCCTAAACAGAAGAGAAACTGAAGGAAAGTAATAAAATAATGGGTAAGTTCTGTGTAAATGCTCAGGCATGATCACACTGGAACATAAAGATGTAGTCAGATACTTCACCTATACATACAGTTACAACATGAACCCACTTTGCTCCAAAGCCCAGGGGTTGGCCACTCCGAGGGTAAACTGCTGAGTGGCCTGATGCATGGGGGCTGAGAGTGGGTGGAAAGGGTGGACACAGGCAGATTTCAGCTCAGTGGAAAGATTTATTTCTCACAGGGCTGACCATCAGGAAGGCATGTTTCCTTTTAAATGATCAGCATTGACACAGCTAGATCTAACCCTAAACATCCACGCTCTTGACTAACAATGTTCAGGCCCCAGAGAGAGACTTCACATCTTACTCTAGATAGATGGGGAGGGGGGGGGGGAATGCATCTGCATGGAAAGGTTTAATGAAAGCTTAACAGGACCCCTGCTAGGTAATATCTCAGATTGCAGAGAGACTTTGAGCAGAGAAGTACTTAGGTAAGAGAAAAGACGAATTAATGAACTTGTCAGATCTTTCCTCTCAGCCTGAATGCAATAGATTTGAACACAAAGAAATGTCCTTTTCTAGTAGTACTGAGTGTACAATTTCTCCTTGCTTCATGTGCCTATTCGTGGTTCTGGGGGTACACATGAATTTGTACAGTATTTGCCTCCGTTGTAAATGGAAGCTGAGGAAATGTTTGCACTATCACATAAATCACATTACACATTACTCAAGTTTGTATATATATCTAGACTTTAAACATAACAATACTAATTCTTTACATTGGCAGCGAGATGGACATTGAATGCTAGAATTATGAATTTTAACATTTTCATTTAAAAACTTACTTATTGGGATGCCTGGGTGGCTCAGTCGGCTGAGCGTCTGCCTTCGGCTCAGATCATGATCCCAGGGTCCTGGGATCGAGTCCCGCATCGGGCTCGCCTGCTTCTGCCTCTCCCTCTCCCTGCCTCTCCCCCTGCTTGTGCTCTCTCTCTCAAATAAATAAAATCTTTTTTAAAAAAGAAAGAAAGAAAGAAAAGAAAAAGTTACTTATTTGGGGGGGGCACCTGGCTGGCTTCAGTCGATTAGAGCATTTGACTCTTG
>NW_022591989.1:0-3890 GCF_004348235.1 Phoca vitulina
AACATCATGAAGTGGTTGGTTCTCCAGCTGCTGACACTCTACTGCCTAGTGATCATGCCAGTGACAGGAGGTATAGGAGAAAAACCTGAGCCTGTAACTAAGCGTCCAGATTTCAGTAGGTATTCTGGTTGAGCTTCAAAATGAAGAGGGGGTAGGAAACAAGGAACCAGGACTGGCATATGTGAAAGCATTGGTTCCTTTTTTAAGCCAAGATACCTGAGGAAAGCTGAATGTGCAGTTCTCAAGTTTAATGGTCTCCTGATATTATGAGAAACAATGTTTTTATGTGTGTGGTGGGGACTGTGGTGGCTACAAGGTGTTTTTGCTGAAGAGGACCCGTAGAAGTGGAAAGCTCCACAGGGTTCAAGGCCCGCGTGGAATGTGCCTAGCTTGAGCCACTGGGAGTTTGTGTCCTCCAGTTAGGCGCTCCAAGGATGAGCACCAAATTGGGAAAAGGGTACTAATTATTTCTTGAAATATGCCCTTCGTTTAGGGAATTGAGTATTTGAGAATATTGGGCATGGGGAGGAGAAATAAAATGGGTGCTTACCAAGAGAAGTTTGGAATCACTAGGGTAAGAAAATTAAAATCAGCAGAATTGAGCGTAGTGGGTCCATAACTGCTGGCAAAGGTTTCTGGGGGAACAGCTAGGTTTGGAAGGCTGTTTCAGCCAGACAGGGAAAAGTACAAGACAGTTCTTCCTCTTCTCTGGGACTTTGTTCTTCCCACCCTGTAAAATGAGAGCAGGAGACCAGAGGATCTCTTGGGCCTCTTTGTTCTGAGAACTGGGTTTCAGGCCTCAGGTCCTGTGATGTTCAATTCCATGGAGGTGGCTTCATGGTTGCTGGGTTTGCTATGGAGTGGGAGCTAGATTTTGACTCTAGGAATGGAAAAGGCTACCCAGGTCCCATAGGCAGGCAGAAGAAGAAGAGAAACCAATGGAGTGGGAGCTGGGGCCTTAGAGGGGCTGATAATAGTGAGAAAAACTCTTCTTCTTCTTGGAGACATTGCTCATGTGTTCCTTTTCAGTTGTACCAAAATGGACCCTGAAAGAATGCGAGAAGTTTCCCAACATCCTCCAGTGCCATAGATCCTGCAATTTTGACAGAGATTGCAATACTGGTGATGAATGCTGCAATTCCATCTGTGGAAGTATCTGCATGAAAGTCGCAGAACCTTGTAAGACCTAAGATTTACCCCTCTCTCACCATTAGGTTCTCAAAGACTATGGAACCCGTAACTGTGAGGGAACAGACAGAAGGAGACTATGCCCCCCCAGTACCGATACCCATTCCAACCTGGGATCCCTACCTCTTCCTCCAGCCCAAACCCTCATTGTCCACTTGCAAACCTGTCTGATTTATCCAAACCTCAGGAGATCTGACATTTATGTCCTGTTCACTGGACTTAAAACATCCTGAGAGAAGCCTTGTATGGGCATCTCCTAAACCACAGAAATATCCCTGCCCCCAGGGTTTGGGTGGATCTGTTACTCTCAAAGAAATGTGTTTCATCAGACTGTGTGGCCACTGAATACCTACCCTTTCTCTCTTCCAGAGACCAGCACTAACAACAATAACCCCAGCAGCACGATGGTAACTACGTAGTTCCCTTAGACTCTAGTGAAATGTGGAGGACACCTGAAAGGCAAGAGACTAATTCTACCTGATGTCCAGTGGTACCATCGTCTTGTCCTAGCTGGGAGGTAAGGGAAGGAGGGGCAGTGTTCCCAGGGCAATGTCTCTCCTCCTTGCCTACCCTCTTCCCTGAACCATTATATTATCAGCCTCAATTCCTTGAAAAATAAACTATGGCAGTAATCCAGCACCTCTGTCTCTTTTTCTATAGTCCCAGTACAAATCACTCCCTCCACTTTTTCCTTAAACCCCCAACCCCTGCCTCCCAGTGGATTTCCCTGCCTTCTCACCATTCAGAAGATTGAACTCCATAGCCAAGACTCCTGGACTCTCTTTGTTCATTGACACTATCCCTGGGGAAACTGTTTATGTGTAGGATGTTCTTATGGCTACAGAAAAACACCATCCCACTGGGTTCCCTGATCTTCTCAGTGCAGCCTTTCTTTCCTTATTTCAGGCTTGTGATTCTAGTAGGTTCCCACAAGTGGCTTCCCTATAACTAATCCAGGGAAGTACAATCTTCCTTACAGGAGACAGCACCAATGGTCCAGAATTGAAAGGAAATGCCATTGGCTTCTCCAACCTCTCCTCTCTGACATTGTCTTCTTTGTTAGCATTATTTACTCAATCATTTGGGCTCTATAGGAATATTTTCAAATGTAAATACTCCTAGGAAGAAGAGGCATCCTTTAGAGGGTTATAGAGAGTTTACAATGTGCTCAGGCTTGTGGCAAGGACCACTCCTCATAAGTGGAGGTGTGACTATCTATTTGCATACAGCCCAAAGAAGAGTTAAGTATTATTATCCAAACAAGCAGAAACCAGCATGGGACATGGCAAGAAGGGATGAATGGAATATACCATCATTACCTTAAGGTATAAATACAGAGGGGTCATTATGCACATCATGGTTTTAGGTTTCCTGGAAGAAGAGATGCTTGGTCCCACCTTGAGGGATAGGGAAGAATTGGTGTAACTTGGAATGAAAGCTAGTTTTCCTCTATGACAGGATTAAATATAGACCAGGGGAAGAAGAAAGGAAACTTGGAGGAAAGGAAATGTTGATACCCTAGCCTCCTCCTGCCCCCAACACCAGCAAATGGAGCTGTGGACAAGGTTGGATTATGAATTTGGTTAAGCTCTATGACCCTAGCATATTGTAACTTGCCAACTTTTCCTTTTGGGTCTATGTTGTTATACCCATAAAAACTGCAGAACACAAGTATTATTTGCCAAATTTAACAAAGGAAAACAAATAAGCACAGACTGGTGGCTGATCCTACTCAAGTCCACTCAGTAGGTTGATGACTAATAGATATGTAGACCTCATTCTCTAAATGCCCCTGTACTTGAGTTTCCTGAAATACATATATGTCAGGGGCCAGAGATGTAGTAAAATAGGGAGTCTAGTGGGGAATAGGGTTGAGGAGGGACGCTGTGCAGAAACAGTGACAGCTGAGTTGGGTGAGGGAGGACAGGTCCATATTGTTCTCCTGGGCTAACAGGGGGTGATTGCCTTAGGACAAAACCAATGAACTATTTCCTGATAAGCAATTAGCATAAAGAAGCAGTTGAAAAGAACTCTGGAGCCACCAGGCAGATAGGACACACTTAATCAGTAGGTGCATTAAGGAACACAGTGAGCCTTTGCACTTGGGTGTCTCACTTCAAAGCCCAGAGTTAACCCACTCTGGAAGCAGAATTGGGAGGTGACCAGTATCCAAATGTGGAGCTGGGAGACCCCAAAGGATCTCATTTTGCTTTCTTGGAAGGATTGGTCACAAGTAAACTGGCCTGCCATTGCCAGAAGCATAACTGACCAGCAGATAATTTTAACATACTTTCCAGCAACTGATAGACTAGGAAGACAAAACAAAACAAAATACAACCAACCCAGTAAGGATCTAGAAGATTTGAACAACACAAATGAAAAATTACTTACTTGTATCAAAACGAATTCAGAATTACTGGGAAATATACAGTCTTTACAAGAGCAAATGGAACTTTTTAAATAAAGGAAAACTGAGGCTATCTGGCTCTGTTGGAAGAGCATGCAACTCTTGATCTCGGGCTTGTGAATATAAGCCCCACGTTGGGTGTAGAGATTACTTAAAACTAAAATCTTAGCAGAAAGAATGAAGGAACGAAAGAAAGAACAGAAGAAAGAATGAAAGAAGGAACGAAAGGAAGGAAGGAAGGAAAGAAAGAAGGAAGGAAGGAAGGAAGGAAGGAAGGAAGGAAGGAAGGAAGGAA
>NW_022591989.1:3900-4597 GCF_004348235.1 Phoca vitulina
GAAGGAAGGAAGGAAGGAAGGAAGGAAGGAAGGAAGGAAGGAAGGAAGGAAGGAAGGAAGGAAGGAAGGGGCTCAGTGAGGTTCAGTGGCTGAACCAAGACCACATAGCTGGTAAGTGGGGGATGGATCCATGACGTGAACTCAGGTCCAACTCCAAGCACTGTTTTTGACCATTCCATGCCACTTCATGAATAATCTTCACCTGATCTCATCTAATCCTCACAATGATAGCAAAGCTGCCAGGTAGGTTGTATGGTTTCCATTTTCCAGATGAGGAAACTGAGGCTCCAAGATACAGCTACAGTGAAAAGTTACAAAGCCAGTTTGAAGAATCAGTGTCACTGGGTTTGGGGTCATAATTGTCATTACTGAACAGTCCAGGCACTGTTGTAAAATTCGGGGAGGATACAGGATTAGAATTCTGGAGACAGGGGCGCCTGGGTGGCTCAGTCGTTAAGCGTCTGCCTTCGGCTCAGGTCATGATCCCAGGGTCCTGGGATCGAGCCCCGCATCGGGCTCCCCGCTCCGCAGGAAGCCTGCTTCTCCCTCTCCCACTCCCCCGGCTTGTGTTCCCTTTCTCGCTGTGTCTCTCTCTGTCAAATAAATAAATAAAATCTTAAAAAAAAAAAAAAGAATTCTGGAGACAAAAATGAATAAATTGCTACAAATCTTACTCTTAGGCAGCCACGTAGTATGG
>NW_022591990.1:0-4149 GCF_004348235.1 Phoca vitulina
AGGGCCATATGCACCCCAATGTTCACAGCAGCAATGTCCGCAATAGCTAAACCATGGAAAGAGCCGAGATGCCCTTCAACAGATGAATGAATAAAGAAGATGTGGTCCATATATACAATGGAATATTACTCAGCCATCAGAAAGGATCAATACCCAACTTTTACATCAACATGGATGGGACTGGAGGAGATTATGCTAAGCGAAATAAGTCAAGCAGAGAAAGTCAATTATCATATGGTTTCACTTATTTGTGGAACATAAGGAATAGCATGGAGGACATTAGGAGAAGGAAGGGAAAAATGGGGGTGGGGGGGAATTGGAGGGAGAGATGAACCATGAGAGACTATGGACTCTGAGAAACAAACAGGGTTTTAGAGTGGAGGGGGGTGGGGGGATTGGTTAGCCTGGTGATGGGTATTAAGGAGGGCACGTACTGCATGGAGCACTGGGTGTTATACAAAAACAATGGATCATGGATCACCACATCAAAAAACAATGATGTAATGTATGGTGACTAACATAACATAATAAAATTTAAAAAAATAAAAAAATAAAAAATAAAACCCAGTCTCATGGATGGAACTGGAGGGGATTATGGTAAGTGAAGTAAGTCAAGCAGAGAAAGACAATTATCACATGGTTTCACTCATATGTGGAACATAAGCAATAGCACAGAGGGACCATAGGGGAAGGGCAGGAAACCTGAAGGGGGAGAAATCAGAAAAGGAGATGAACCATGAGAGACTATGGACCCCAGGAAACAAACTGAGGGTTTCAGAGGGGATGGGGATGGGGTGAGGGGGTGACAGGGTAATGGGTATTAAGGAGGGCACGTGTTGTGATGAGCACTGGGTGTTATACGTAACTAATGAATCACTGAACACTACAACAAAACTAATGATGTACTATACCATGGCTAACTGAACATAATAAAAAACATTTTTTTAATTAAAAAAAACAGTCTCTAATTTCTATGGACACTAATATGGAATTATTAAAGATTAAAAGTGGTACAAATAAAAAAAGTTATCTTTAAGTAATATTTTCAGAATAAGCCAATAAAAAGAATCCAAATTTAGGGTTGAACTTTCCTTATATGCTTCTGAGTTGTAGACCAACATAAATATCAAAGAAACAGGGAAACCACCCTCCAAGTAGGACAAGACTCTGAACAAAAATTGCAGGACAAAAATTGTAATCTGTCACATTTCCCTCTCCCACCCCACGAGTCTCCTTACTGACCCTCTTACATCTTTGTTTCTCAGAGTGTAGATTAGAGGGTTGAGACTAGGGGTGACAACAGTATAAAAGGGGGCAATAAACTTGCCTTGATCTTGAGACTTTCCTGATGGTGGCTGCAGATATATGCATATGGCTGGAATGAAAAAGAGGGACACAACCATAAGATGGGCTGCACATGTCCCAAAGGCTCTCTGAAGTCCTGTGGTTGACTGCATCCTCAGCACAGCCCGGGCAATGGCACCATATGACCTGAGAATGAGGATGAGTGGTATGAGAACAAAAATGGAGCTCATGATCAGGAGGGTCAGCTCATTAACACTGGTATCAACACACGATAACTGCAGCAGTGCTGGAACTTCACAGAAGAAATGGTCCACTTGGCGATGTCCGCATAGGGGTACCCAGAAGGTAAAGGAAGAATGAAGTGCTGAGTTGGTAAAGCCACTGACCCAGGAAGCCACAGCCAACAGGTGGCAGAAACGAGGGTTCATGAGGACAGCATAATGCAAGGGTCTACAGACAGCTGCATAACGGTCATAGGACATCACCACCAGGAGGACACACTCTGTGGTTCCCAGTGCAAGGGAAAAGTAAAGTTGAATCGTGCAACCGATGTAAGAAATGGTCTTTTCTGGGCCCCAGAGGTTGACCAGCAACTGAGGGATGGAGCTGGTGGTGTAGCAGAGATCCAGAAGAGAGGTTTGAGAGGAAGAAGTACATGGGAGTGTGGAGATGGGTGTCCAGGTATGACAAGATCATGATAAACAGGTTGCCTATCAATGTCATCAAGTAGAATATCAAGATAACCACAAAGAGAACTATCTCCAGGTGAGGCCACTTGGAAAAACCCAGTAGAACAAAGTAGCCTTCAGAACTTGTGTTTTTTTCCCTCATCATCCATTTTTTTCCTGTACCTGAAGGAAGAGTCATAAACTCAAAAGCTGCCCACTCATCATCAATCCCCTACCTGCAGACTGGCAAAAACCTATGACATTTCCAAATATTGCTCTTATGACAGGAACATTTTTATAGTTTTATTTTTATGTTTCATTCAGATATTTTTCCCGTTGTGGGTAAAATCAACAACTTTTCAAGAGAATGAGTTCTTTTCATGCATCCCTAAGTTAGTATTTGCATGAATAAAGATTAAAGATTACAGTCCATGGGCAAAAGACAATTTTCATGAAAAATAATCTTTTTAATTTTTACAAAAAGAAACCCTTTCAATTTATTCCTCTTTTATGTATTTTGGGGTTACTTCCAGTTTTTTGGTTACAGAGAAAGGGACATTTTTAGTCTTAATAATCTTTTTTTTAATTCTATTTTATTATATGTTAGTCACCATACAATACATCATTAGTTTTTGATGTAGTGATCCATGATTCATTGTTTGCGTATAACACCCAGTGCTCCATGCAGTACGTGCCCTCCTTAATACCCATCACCAGGCTAACCAATCCCCCCTCCCCCTCCCCTCTAAAACCCTGTTTGTTTCTCAGGTCCATAGTCTCTCATGGTTCATCTCTCCCTCCAATCCCCCCCCCCCCATTTTTCCCTTCCTTCTCCTAATGTCCTCCATGTTATGGAGGAGACAAAGAGAGAATCCAAATAAAGAAAACTATAAATGAAAAGGAGTCATTCATCTGATGCTACAAAAATGTAAAACATCCGCTCGCCCTCTGACCCGCTGCCTAACGCCAGTGCATTCTGCGCCCCCCGACCATGCCCACGGGTGTGTCCTGGGCCACCTACCTGAAAATGTTTGCTGCCAGCCTCCTGACCATGTGCGCCGGGGCCGAAGCGGTGCACAGGTACTACCGGCCTGACCTGACAATACCTGAAATTCCACCAAAGCCTGGAGAACTCAAAAAGGAGCTTTGGGGACTGAAAAAGAGACAACATGAACCTCAAATTTCTCAATAGAAACCTCAAAATACTTAACTCTGCCAAGAACTCCGTGAATAATACTATAAGTATTAAATATATTTTTAAAGTTTATTGAGTCAAACAGCTTGTCTTTAAGCATCTAATGCAATGCTAACTGCAAGTGATGCTCAGGTGTTAACTGATGCATTGAGATTTAATTATGGATCGACCAGTATTTCTTGAAAACTGCCAAAGTTTATATCATCAGCTTTTTTAATGTATTTGAATAGATACTTAGTCTTGGATATCATGTGAGAAAGAATATTTACAGTGTTTCCTGCCCTTATAATTCTGGTTTATTTCTCTGAATAACCTTGACTATCATGGCAAATGGAAATTATAAATTAACTATAATAAAAGTGTCATTGACAATGAAAAAAAATGTAAAACATCATGTGACAACTATGAACAATCATATGCCAACAAATGGGACAACCTAGAAACATACAGTCTACCAAGAATGAATCATGAAGAAATAGAAAATCTGAATGGACCAATAACATGACTAGAAGTCCTAGCCAAAGCAATCAGACAATAATAAATAAATAAATAAATAAATAATAAATGGCATCCAAATCAGACAGGAAGAAGTAAAATTACCTCTGTTTGCAGATGACATCATCATGTATATAAAAAATCTTAAAGATTCCACCAAAACTTGTTTTGGAACCAATAAACAAATGCAGTAAAATTGCAGAATGCAAAATCAACACACAAATATCAGTTGTATTTCTATACACCAACAGTGAATTATCTGAAAAAGAAAGAAAATAATCCCACATACAATAGCTCAAAAACAATAAAATACTTCCAATAAATTTTACCAAGGAGGTAAATGATTTGCACACTAAAAACTCTAAGATACTGATGAAAGAAATTGAAGAAGACATAAATGAATGGAAAGATATGCCTTGCTCATAGATCAGAAAAATTAATTTTTTTTTAATTTTATTATGTTATGTTAGTCACCATACATTACAT
>NW_022591990.1:4159-4594 GCF_004348235.1 Phoca vitulina
AGTACGTGCCCTCCTTAATACCCATCACCAGGCTAACCAATCCCCCCACCCCCCTCCACTCTAAAACCCTGTTTGTTTCTCAGAGTCCATAGTCTCTCATGGTTCATCTCTCCCTCCAATTCCCCCCCACCCCCATTTTTCCCTTCCTTCTCCTAATGTCCTCCATGTTATTCCTTATGTTCCACAAATAAGTGAAACCATATGATAATTGACTTTCTCTGCTTAACTTATTTCACTTAGCATAATCTCCTCCAGTCCCATCCATGTTGATGTAAAAGTTGGGTATTCATCTTTTCTGAGGGCTGAGTAATATTCCATTGTATATATGGATCACATCTTCTTTATCCATTCATCTGTTGAAGGGCATCTCGGCTCTTTCCACAGTTTGGCTATTGCGGACATTGCTGCTGTGAACATTGGGGTGCATATGGCCCT
>NW_022591991.1:0-4589 GCF_004348235.1 Phoca vitulina
AAAAAAAGATAAAATAATATAATTAGTATAATGAGAGAAGTCAGTTCTTTCTTATCGGTAACTACTTTAAATGTACACATATGGAACTCATCAATTAAAAGATTGGCAGAAAGAATTTTGAAAAAACACATAAACGAACTGTTGTCTATAAGAGATGCAAATAAGTTTAAAGTGAAATTGTTTTAAAATATATTCCATGCCAGGGTGCCTGGGTAGCTCAGTCAGTTAAGTGTCTGCCTTCAGGCTCAGATCATGATCTCGGGGTCCTGGGATCCAGCCGCACATTGGGGTCCCAGTTCAGTGGGAAGTCTGCTTCTCCCTCTCCCTCTACCCCTCTGCCCTGCTCATGCACTCTCTCTCTCTCAAATAAATAAATAAAATCTTTGAAATATATATGTATATTCCATGCAAAGAGTAAATGGGAGCTGGGGTAGCTATATTAATATCAGACAAAATAGACTTTGTAAAAAGTTATTACAAGAAACATAGGATATGGGGCTCCTGGGTGGTTCAGTCAGTTAAGCATCCCACTCTTGATTTTGGCTCAGGTTATAATCTCAGGGTCGTGAGATCTAGCCCCATGTGGGGTTCCTCACTGAGCAGCTTAAGACTCTCTCTCTCCCTCTCCTTCTTCCCCTCCTGCCCCACTTGCACATGCACACACTCTCTCTCTAAAAAAATTAAAAAAAATAAAAATAAATAAAGTATCTAAAAAAAAAAAACAGAAACAAAGGACATTAAGGGTTATTCCATCAAGAATATATAATGATTATAAACATAAATGTATCTTTCTACAGAGCCTCAAAATATATAAAGGAATATTGAGTCTTCCAATTCATGAATATAAAATATCTCTCCATTTGATTAGATCTTGATTTCTTTCATCAGAGCTTTGTAGTTTTCCACATGTAGATCCTGTTTAGATTCATATAAGTATCCCATTTTTTGATGCTGCTTTCAATAATATTTTTTTTAATTTTAAATTCCAATTGTTCATTACTGGCATACAGGAAAGCAATTGACTTTAGTATATTAGCCTTGTTTCATGTGCCATACTTGCTTACTATTGCCAAGAGTTATTTTGTAGATTCCTTGGGATTTTCTACATGAACTATTAGGTCATCTATGAATAAAGATTGTATTTCTTCCCTTTCAATCTACACACCTTTTTTTTTTTTTTTTTTTTGTCTTATTGCACTAGTTGAGACCACTACTACAATGTATAATAGGAATGGTGAGAAAAGACCATCCTTGCATTGATTCCAAACTCAGGGGGAAAGCATCCATTTTTTCACCATTTAATATAATGTTAGCTGCAGGGTTTTCATAGACAACCTTCATCAGGTTGATAAAGTTTCCCTCTACTTCTAGTTTGCTTAGAGTTATTATCAAAAATGGTTGTTGGATTTTGTCAAATACTCTTTCTACATCAGTTGACATGATCATATGATTTCTCTTCGTTGGCTGTTGATATGATGGATTACATTGATTGGTTTTTTATTGTGAAATCAGCCTTTCATAACTGCAATAAACCCTACTTGTTTGTGGTGTATAAATATTTTTACCCATTGTCGGATTTGATTTGCTAATGATTAGTTTAGAATTTTGCATCCGTGCTCATGAGAGTTATCAGTCTGTATTTTGCCTTTCTTGTAATATCTATCTGGTTTTATTATTAAAGTTCTTCCTTTTTTTCTTTCTCCCTCTCTCCCTTCTTTGCATCCTTCCCTAGGGGCTCCTTCTCAGAGACCTCTGCATCTGGCTGCTAGTTCAACTGTACTGCATTGTTATACTGAAGCTCTGTGAGTGCGGTAGCAAGGTATGGGTGAGGGAAAGCATTTATAATCTTATGGGTTATTTTCAGCCTGTTAGTGGACCTGTTTATCTGGGCTATGGATGTTCACAAGTGTTTCTTCAGAGGTATAATTCCCCCTTCCCCTTCCACATGGCTTTGGCGAAACAGAAAGGCAAGTGGGAGTTGAAATGGGAAAAATTATTTTCTCCATCTGAGATAAGGCAAGATGGATATAGTTTTTCTGCCCCTTGGAAGGCAGTGCTATGTTATAGAGCCCTCTTGGAGAATATGTCACAATAAAGAAACTTCCCCTTCCCCTTCCAAAGTCACAAAAGGGACTTTGTGACTGTGAGAATCTGATGGAGTTCCTAGAGGTAAACTTTTGTTTTGTTATTTTAGTGGTTGCTTTATGATTTAGAGTATATCTATAGTATTTTTAATAAGTTTATTTTTTAAAATAATCTCTACCCCCAACATGGGGCTCACACTTATGACCCAGAGATCAAGAGTTGCATGCTCTACAGATGAGCCAGCCAAGGACCCCTATCATATACATTTTTATTTAATCACAGTCTCATGCCAAGTGATGTTATATGCATTCATGTGTAGTGTAAGAAACTAACAACAATATACTTCCATTTCACCACTCTTAGCCTTTTTTGTTTGTTTATATGCATTGTAAATCTACATATGTTATCAACTTCCCTACTACGTTGTTTAAGCAGTCTACTACCTTATAGAAAATGAAATATTTTTTAAAATCCTATGTATTTACACTTATATCTTAGTCAATTTAGGCTGACAGAACCAACTACCATAGACTGGGTGACTTACAAACAATAGAAATGTATTTCTCAGTCTGGAGGCTGGAAGTCTGAGATCAGGGTGCCAGCATGGTTGGGTTTTGGTAAGAACATTCTTCTGGGTTGCAGATAGCTGAATTCTCCTTTATCTTCACATGGCAGAAAAAGAGCAAGCTATTTCCTGGCCTATTCTTATAAGGGCACTAATCCCATTGATAAGGGTTTCATCCTCATGACTTAATCACCACCCAAAGGTCCCACCTCCAAATATCATCACATTGGGATTTGATACCAATAAATGAATTTTAGGGGGTACATATTCAATCCATATCATTCAGACAACATTTCTGATTTTTTATTTTTATAGATTGATATTTCTTTGATATTTTTACCCCTCTGCCCGAAAAATGTCCTTTAACATTCCCTATAGTGCAGGTATTCTTGTAAGGAAATTTTTCAGATTTTGTATTTCTGGAAAAATCTTTTTTTACATTTGATGCCTCCATTATATTTCTATTGGATAGTGCTGTGTTCGATATATGTCCCATATCTTTTTTTTTCCCTTGTTTTTCACCTTTTTTTTTTCTTTTGGTCTCTCAATCTTGATATTTTTTACTGATCTGTTTTTCCATCTATTAATCATCTGTTCTGCTAATCCTCTATTAAACCAATTAAGTTAAATTTTACTGTCAGATATAACATTTTTGTCAGTTTTAGAAATTTACTTTAGATTCCTATTCTCTGATGAAATTTTCCATCTTTTCTTCATTTTAAAGAGCATTTTAATCATAAGTTATTTAAAATCAATTATCTGGGCGTGCCTGGGTGGCTCAGTCAGTTAAGTGTCTGACCCTTGATCGGCTCAGGTCATGATCTCAAGGTTCTGAGATCCAACCCCACGCTGGGCTCTGTGTTCAGCATGGAGTCTGCTTAAGATTTCCATCCTCTCCCTCTGCCCCTCCCCCTCTGCTCACATACTCTCGACATCTCTAAAAAAAAAAAAAAAAAAAATCAATGATCTGGAACTCCTTGGTTGTGTTTCTATGTTCTTTATAAAAGATATGATTTTGTATGTCTTTTGGTCATTTAGTCCTGTTTTAATTGTCCTAGTAATTTTTAATGGATACATGACACTGTAGATGACACAATACAGAGGCTCTTGATGATGTCATTTTCCTCCACAGCAAGAGAGAGATTTTCTTCCAGGGACCATATAGGGACAGTGGATCACCATAATCTAGTTGCTGTTTAATTTTAGAGTTTTGGGGTTGGTGTATTTCAGTTTTGAGATTATTCCTAAGCCATGGTTAATCTTCTAAAGTGTGGTCTTTATTCCAAGTGTGTGCTTTTATTCCTAGTTCCTGGTCCTTTGGGAATCTCAACTGAAAGTCTAGGCTATATTCTAAAGCTCCTCCAACTTGTTAGGAATTGAAATCCAACCATAGTCTCCCCAGCAACAAGCAGCTGCTAAAATTTCTGCTGTACTATTTGGCTTCCCAGATGTTGTAGTTGGCTGGACTTTTGGACTCTTGCCCTGACACATTTAGCATAGGAATTAACCAAGGATTTCGATGGGAATTAGAGATTTGGGGGACTTTTCTGTATTTCCCTATTCTCTGGGATTTTGTCCCTCAAATCCCAACCAATGTGGCAGTGTGGCATTCTGCCAACTCTATCTTTACTCCAATAAGTGAACCACTTTCTGCTTGGCCTCTATTTCCTGTACAGAAAATAGGAAATTGTCTTCATGGGAAAAGCCAGGATAAATGTGGAACCTTCTGTGTGCTTCTCTCTTCTAAAGGATCACAGTCACCCAAGTCCCATCTCTGTTAGTTATTCTTCAGTGAGTTCCAAGAGTCATCTCATACGTAGTTGTCAGTGGGAGGTTTAGTTTTATTCAGTCTAATCCACCTGTCCCAGAACCAGAACTCTGCAATGCTCATTATGTTTTACCTGGTAATTTGAAGTGTCTTATACTGGAAACTGTTTCT
>NW_022591992.1:0-4586 GCF_004348235.1 Phoca vitulina
TATCATATTTGATCATATTCTTTTTTTTTTTTTTTATCTTTTTCTTTTTTCTTTCTTTCCCTTTCTTTTCCCCCGGCTTCAGATCTCTTCTGATTTGTTTAGTGTATATTTTTCTGGGGTCGTTGTTACCCTGTTAGCATTTTGTTCTCTCATTCATCTGTTGTCCTCTGGACAAAATGACAAGATGGAAAAAATCACCTCAACAAAAAGAACAAGAGGCAGTACCAACTGCCAGGGACCTAATCAATACAGACATTAGTAAGATGTCGGAAGTAGAGTTCAAAATGATGATTTTAAAGATACTAGCTGGGCTTGAGAAAAGCATGGAAGATATTTGAGAAACCCTCTCTGGAGAAATAAAAGAACTAAAATCTAACCAAGTCAAAATCAAAAAGGCTATTAATGAGGTGCAATCAAAAATGGAGGCTCTAACTGCTAGGATAAATGAGGCAGAAGAGAGAATCAGTGATATGGAAGACCAAATGATGGAAAATAAAGAAGCTGAGAAAAAGAGAGATAAACAACTACTGGATCATGAGGGCAGATTTCGAGAGATAAGCGATGCCATAAGACAAAACAATATTAGAATAATTGGGATCCCAGAAGAAGAAGAAACAGAGAGAGGGGCAGAAGGTATATTGGAGCAAATTATAGCAGAGAACTTCCCTAATTTGGGGAAGGAAACAGGCATCAAAATCCAGAAGGCACAGAGAACCCCTCTCAAAATCAATAAAAATAGGTCAACACCCCAACATATAATAGTAAAACTTATGAGTCTCAGAGATAAAGAGAAAATCCTGAAAGCAGCTCGGGAGAAGAGCTCTGTAACCTACAATGGTAGAAACTAATTAGATTGGCAACAGACCTATCCACAGAGACCTGGCAGGCCAGAAAGGACTGGCATGATACATTCAGAGCACTAAATGAGAAAAATATGCAGCCAAGAATACTATATCCAGCTAGGCTGTCATTGAAAATAGAAGGAGAGATAAAAAGCTTCCAGGACAAACAAAAACTAAAGGAATTTGCAAACATGAAACCAGCCCTACAAGAAATATTGAAAGGGGTCTTCTAAGCAAAGAGAGGGCCTAAAAGTAACATAGACCAGAAAAGAACACAGACAATATACAGTAAGAGTCACCTTACAGGCAATACAATGGCACTAAATTTGTATCTTTCAATAGTTACCCTGAATGTAAATGGGCTAAATGCCCCAATCAAAAGACACAGGCTATCAGATTGGATAAAAAAACAAGACCCATCGATATGCTGCCTGCAAGAGACTCATTTTAGACCCAAAGATACCCCCAGATTGAAAGTGAAGGGGTGGTAAACCATTTACCATGCTAATGGACACCAAAAGAAAGCTGGGATGGCAATCCTTATATCAGACAAATTAGATTTTAAACCAAATAGTATAATAAGAGATAAGGACACTATATCATACTTTAAGGGTCTATCCAACAAGAAGATCTAACAATTGTAAATATCTATGCCCCTAACATGGGAGCAGCCAATTATATAAGCCAATTAATAACAAAAGCAAAGAAACACATCGGAACAATACAATAATAGTAGGGGACTTTAACACGCCCCTCACTAAAATGGACAGATCATCTAAGCAAAAGATCAAAAAGGAAATAAAGACTTTAAATGACACACTGGACCAAATGGACTTCACAGATATATTCAGAACATTCCATCCCAAAGCAACAGAATACATATTCTTCTCTAGTGTCCATGGGACATTCTCCAGAATAGATCACATCCTAGGTCATAAATCAGATCTTAACCGGTACAAAAATGATGGGGTCATTCCCTGCATATTTTCAGACCAGAATGCTTTGAAACTAGAACTCAATCACAAGAGGAAAGTTGGAAAGAACTCAAATACATGGAGACTAAAGAGCATCCTACTAAAGAATGAATGGGTCAATCAGGAAATTAAAGAAGAATTTAAAAAATTCATGGAAACCAATGAAAATGAAAACACAACTGTTGAAAATCTTTGGGATGCAGCAAAGGCAGTCCTAAAAGGAAAGTATATAGCAATACAAGCCTTTCTCAAGAAACAAGAAAGATCTCAAATACACAACCTAACCCTACACCTAAAGGAGCTGGAGAAAGAACAGTAAATAAAGCCTAAACCCAGCAGGAGAAGAGAAATCATAAAGATCAGAGCAGAAATCAAAGAAATAGAAACCAAAAGAACAGTAGAACAGATCAACGAAACTAGGAGCTGGTTCTTTGAAAGAATTAATAAGATTGATAAACCCCTGGCCAGACTTATCAAAAAGAAAAGAGAAACAACCTAAATCAATAAAATCATGAACGAAAGAGGAGAGATCACAACCAACACCAAAGAAATACAAACAATTATAAAAACATATTATGAGCAACTCTATGCCAGCAAATTAGATAATCTGGAAGAAATGGATAAATTCCTAGAGATGTATAAACTATCAAAACTGAACCAGGAAGAAAGAGAAAACCTGAACAGACCTATAACCACTAAGGAAATTGAAGCAGTCATCAAAAATCTCCCAACAAACAAAAGCCCAGGGCCAGATGGCTTCCCAGGGGAATTCTACCAAACATTTAAAGAAGAATTAATACCTATTCTTCTGAAATTGTTCCAAAAAATAGAAATGGAAGGAAAACTTCCAAACTCGTTTTATGAGGCCACCATTACCTTGATCCCCAAACCAGACAAAGACTCCATCAAAAAGGAGAATTATAGACCAATATCCTTGATGAACATGGATGCAAAAATTCTCACCAAAATACTAGCCAATAGGATCCAACAGTACATTAAAAGGATTATTCACCATGACCAAGTGGGATTTATCCCTGGGCTGTGAGGTTGGTTCAATATCCGCAAATCAATCAATGTGATACAATACATTAATAATAGAAAGAACAAGAACCATATGATCCTCTCAATAGATGCAGAAAAAGCATTTGCCAAAGTACAGCATCCTTTCTTGATCAAAACTCTTCAGACTATAGGGATAGAGGGTACATACCTCAATACCATAAAAGCCATCTGTGAAAAACCCACAGTGAATATCATTCTCAACGGGGAAAAATTGAGAGCTTTCCCCCTAAGGTCAGGAACACAGCAGGGATGTCCACTATCACCACTGCTATTCAACACAGTATTAGAAGTCCTAGCCACAGCAATCAGACAACAAAAAGAAATAAAAGGCATCCGAATCAGCAAAGAAGAAGTCAAACTCTCACTCTGCAGATAATATGATACTTTATGTGGAAAACCCAGACAACTCCACCCCAAAACTGCTAGAACTCATACAGGAATTCAGTAAAGTGGCAGGATATAAAATCAATGCACAGAAATCAGTGGCATTCCTATATACCAACAATAAGACAGAAGAAAGAGAAATTAAGAGGTCCATCCCATTTACAATTGCACCCAAAACCATAAGATACCTAGGACTAAATCTAACCAAAGAGGCAAAGAATCTGTACTCAGAAAACTATAAAATACTCATGAAAGAAATTGAGGAAGACACAAAGAAATGGAAAAACATTCCATGCTCATGGATTGGAAGAACAAATATTGTGAAGATGTCAATGCTACCTAGAGCAATCTATACATTTAATGCAATCCTTATCAAAATACCATCAACTTTATTCAAAGAAATGGAACAAATACTCCTAAAATTTGTATGGAATCAGAAAAGACCCCGAATAGCCAGAGGAATGTTGAAAAAGAAAAGCAAAGCTGGTGGCATCACAATTCCAGACTTCCAGCTCTATTACAAAGCTGTCATCATCAAGACAGTATGGTACTGGCACAAAAACAGACACATAGATCAATGGAACAGAATAGAGAGCCCAGAAATGGACCCTCAACTCTATGGTCAACTCATCTTCGACAAAGCAGGAAAGAATGTTCAATGGAAAAAAGACAGTCTCTTCAACAAATGGTGTTGGCAAAATTGGACAGCCACATGCAGAAGAATGAAACTGGACCATATCCTTACACCACACACAAAAACAGACTCCAAATGGTTGAAAGACCTAAATGTGAGACAGGAGTCCATCAAAATCCTAAAGGAGAACACAGGCAGCAATCTCTTTGACCTCAGCCGCAGCAACTTCTTCCTAGAAACATCGCCAAAGGCAAGGGAAGCAAGGGCAAAAATGAACTATTGGGACTTCATCAAGATAAAAAGCTTTTGCACAGCAAAAGAAACAGTCAACAAAACCAAAAGACAACAGACAGAATGGGAGAAGATATTTGAAAATGACATAGCAGATAAAGGACTAGTATCAAAATCTATAAAGAACTTATCAAACTCAACACCCAAAGAACAAATGATCTAATCAAGAAATGGGCAGAAGATATGAACAGACATTTTTCCAAAGAAGACATCCAAATGGCCAACAGACACATGAAAAAGTGCTCAACGTTGCTCGGTATCAGGGAAATCCAAATCAAAACCTCAATGAGATACCACCTCACACCAGTCAGAATGGCTAAAATTAACAAGTCAGGAAATGACAGATGTTGGTGGGGATGCGGAGAAAGGGGAACCCTCCTACACTGTTGGTGGGAATGC
>NW_022591993.1:0-4585 GCF_004348235.1 Phoca vitulina
TAGGACAGCCAGGCGTTCTGGCCAGAGTCTCTGTCCACCGCCACCACTTTGGTGACCAGGTAGCCAGGCTCTGCGGAGCGGGGCGCCAGCTCCACACCTGTGGAACCATCGGTGGGGAGGGCGGGGTACAGGATTTCGGGCGCATTGTCATTCTGGTCCAGCACAAACAAGCTCAGTGACACATTGCTGCTGAGTGGAGGGTCCCCGCCATCGCTGGCTGTCACCAGTAACTGCAAGTCTCGTATATGCTCATAGTCAAAGGAGCACAGCGCATATAGGACGCCAGTGTCTGAGTTGATGGAGACATAAGAAGAGAGAGGGCTTCCCATGATGATGTCCTCAGTCACAGAGTAAGTCACCTGGGCATTTTTGCCACTGTCGGGGTCATGAGCCATCACAGTGAAGATGGAGGCACCTCTGGCGTTGTTCTCTGGGATATAGGCTGAATAGGAGACTTGAGGGAAAGTGGGGGGATTGTCATTGATATCCGCCACATACAGGGTGATATAAGTTTCAGCAGACAGAGAAGGAGTCCCTAGATCTGAGGCCATCACTGTGATATTGTACACAGAGATCTTTTCTCGGTCCAGATATTTCCATGTCACCAATCTATAATAATTATCTATTGATTTTTCCAATTGAAAAGGTAAATTATGAGGTGTGTTACAGACAACTTGACCATTCTTCCCGGAGTCTCGGTCATGCACATTCAAGAAGGCAATTACTGTTCCAGGAAGAGTATTTTCCAAGACTGGGCTAAACAGAGATGTAATGATCACTTCCGGTCTATTGTCATTCACATCTTCCACTGAAATGAGCACTTTGGTCCTCCCCAAAAGTGCCCCCACATCTTCAGCTTGTATTTCCATTTCATAAAATGCACATTCTTCATAGTCTAGACTCTCTGCCGTTGATATTTCCCCAGTATTTTCATTCAGCTGGAATAGCGGAGACTGCTTTTCACTAATTTTCCAGAATCTATAGGCTACTTCTCCGTTGGCTCCCTCATCCCGGTCGCTAGCGCTCACAGTAAGCAGCCGGGTGCCCGGGGGCACGTTCTCTGGGACTTTCACTTGGTAAATCGGTAGAGCAAAAACCGGGGCATTGTCGTTTGTATCCAGCACTGTCACGTGGATGTGCACTGTGCTGGAGCGACGCGGGTCACCGCCGTCCGAGGCAATGAGGACCAGGTGGTGAGCAGCCTCTTCCTCGCGGTCCAGGGCCTTCTCCAGCACCAGCTCTGGGTGTAGAGTTCCGTCGCCTCCAGTTTGTACGTCCAGGGAGAAGTGGTGATTGGGGCTGAGCTGGTAGCTCTGCAAGGAATTCATGCCCACGTCCAGGTCAACAGCCTCTGGGAGCGGATAACGCGTTCCAGGCGCAGCGATCTCATTAATTTTCATTTCCAGATTTTCGACCTGGAATTTTGGGTTATTATCATTGATATCAGTGATTTCTATTTCTATCCCAAAAAGTTTTCCTCTGCCCTCAATCAGGATGTTGATATTTACTAGACACTGCATGCTCTGAGCACAAAGCTCCTCCCGGTCTATCCTGCCCGCGGTGAGCAAGCCGCCAGTTTTCCTGTTCAGAGCAAAAAGCTGCGTCCTACCTCTGGAGACAATGCGGACTCCGTGCTTCACCAGCTCTTGTGACTCCAGATTCAGGTCCTTGGAGATGTTACCCACGAAGGATCCTTTGTCGCTCTCTTCTGGCACCGAATAATGGATCTGTCCTCTCCCGATTTCCCACAGCGTGCCCATGAGCGCGCACAGCAGGACCAGCTCGCCGCGTCTCTGGTAATTCTTTGGAGCGGCCATTGTTCTTTCACTACTGAATCCATTCAGGATCCTCATTGGGCATATGTGTCTTGTTTACCTTTTTGCTGCAGCTATGGAGATCATCTTATAGAAAACTGGAGTGTCTCAGATGTAGGGACAGAGTTTCGCTGCAGCCCTGCAGTTGGTTTGTGGGATCTGCGGCGAGATCTGAGCCTTTAGTAACCAGATGGCATTTGGTTAAATTTATCTCCAAATAGGTGAACAGCGGCGCTTAGAGTCCTAAGCAGTTACTGCACCCACTTAGATACGTAATAGTGTATACGAGGTTAGTGAGAGAGGAAAAAATACTTGCCTTTTATAATATGTTTTGAATTTATTTAATTTGTCCCTGAATTCATATTTTAAAAGTTGTTGCCAAGAAGCACGGGATTAAGTAGGGTTAAAGTTTTACAAAGGATTATTAAATGATCCCCATAGATTTATGGGATAGTCTCACATTACTCAAATTTCTGAATACATTTACTCTTAAAAGGTAAATCATTAAAATGTCATTCCTTTCTATGCTCTAAGCTTTATTGTAAGTCTATTATCAAATAAGACCTCTTAGTTGTCACTGGAAATAAATTCATTTTTAGACTAAAGTAGAACTATTGAACATGATTGACTCAGAAGGTGCTGTATTTGATGTAAACCAGTTAATCATTATAGTAAGCTTTCAGTAGAGTTGTTGCTTTTTAAATTTTCTTTTTAAAATGCCATTTTAATTACATATTGATTATGTTTTCAAATTAATATTGTGAAATTTTAACAGGATAAATGCTTTTACTTTCAAATTTCATCAGAGATTATATTATTTGCTATTTCACTTATTTATTTATTTTTAAGTAATCTCTATACCCAGGTGGGTCTCAAACTCACAACCCCAAGATCCAGAATTGCATGCTCTACCAACTGAGCCAGTCAGGCACCCTTGTTTTGTTTTGTTTTGTTTTAAGATTTGATTTGATTTGATTTGATTTGATTTGAGAGAGTGAGAGTGGCTGGAGGAGCAGAGGAGGAAAGAGAGGGATAAGCAGACTCCCCGATACGCACAGAGCCCAACGTGGGGGTTTGATCCCACCCAAGACCCTGAGATTATTACCTGAGTTGAAAGCAGACGCTTAACCAACTGAGCTATCCAGGTGCCCCAGGCACCCTTGATTTACTACTTTATTTAAATTATGTATTTTTTCCTATTTGAATAGGAACTATTTTAAAAATACAAATGAATACACAATGAAAAGCAAATCTCCATCCTAATCTTCCACAAATGAGAGATGATTACATTTTAAAGCAGACTTAATTAACTTCCTAAGAAAGACATATATTCTAAAGTTAATTTTACCTTAATTAGTATTTTTTATAGAGAATCTCAAGCAGACTCCCCGCTGAGCGTGGAGCTGGATCTCATGCCCTGAGATCATGACCTGAGTCGAATTCAAGAGCCAGACACTTAACTGACTGAGCCACCCAGGCGCCCCCTTAAGTAGTATTTTGATCAAGAAAACCACAAAAAGGGAACACATCATTATCACCAAGCAGTCAAAAAGTGTCACTATGAAAAAAATTATGTCTCTTTTCTTCAGTAGTTTGTAAAGTGGCCAGTAACTGAGCATTTGCTAACAGAAATCTAGCTGAAGATGACAAACACATTATCTTATATATATATACTTGTATGCACATCAGATTGGCAATTTTGTCTAAAATTTGAAGAATTCAAGACTCTATTTTTCTCCTAGAGATAGTAGAATGACTAGAAGACCTCTGGCTATATTTGGGCTGCAAAAAAGACAAATTAAATTATATAGGTGTGTGCGAAAAACCTATGCTGCAAATTAAAGAAAATGTTTTTATCTTCTGGTGAGCATACTGGTCTTACTGGTAAGTAAAATGCTTTTATTTATTTTTATTTTTATTTTTTATATAGATTTTTATTTATTTGACAGAGAGAGACACAGCGAGAGAGGGAACACAAGCAGGGGGAGTGGGAGAGGGAGAAGCAGGCTTCCCAGTGAGCAGGGAGCCCGATGCAGGGCTCGATCCCAGGATCCTGGGATCATGACCTGAGCCGCTTAATGACTGAGCCACCCAGGCGCCCCAGTAAAATGCTTTTAAACACACATACAGTTCATTGCATATAATTGCAATGTGTCCATCTACATAAAAATCCAGGTTAAGATATTTTATTCTAGGAGGCTTTGAAACAAAAGGAAGTAAATAAAACAGTTAAATCAGTTATGAAAAATGCTCAATTTTAGCTTAATTTTTTTTGTTTTAAAGGTTTATTTAAATGACGCCCACTTTTACATTTATAGTATATCCAGCTAAAAAAAAGTATATTAGGTAATAGGAAGAAAAACTTAGGAAAAATCTCATTAGCTTTTAGGAGATAGCCTATAACATTGATTCCCTTCCTAGATAAAACCACACTCTAACTGCTTCATAGATCTGAGCCTGGTAAGACATCCCTAAAAGAGACATAACTGCTCCTACTTCAACTTCTCATGAAGAATGGTATGATAGCTTTTTTAATTTATAGAGAAACTTTTAGATCTACAAATTGTATATTTTTCCCATGAACATAAAGAATTGGGTAGATCATAAGAAGCAGGTTATGCTTAAAAGAAACTCACCAGATGGGAGGTTGACTCACTGGATTTGCAAAGTGGAAATAAGGCCCCAGATGAATCACCGAAAAGTATGTCTTGTTCTGAACTCAATTGCTCATTGCACTTTAGAAAATTAAACTCTGTCTTTCCAGTATGGGC
>NW_022591994.1:0-4584 GCF_004348235.1 Phoca vitulina
GTACGAGAGACCGGGCAAAGGGTCCCAGACGTGAAATGGAGTGAGAAACAGGCCGGTGCGGAAGGCAGCTCTCAAGTCACCTCTGGTTGATGAGGCTAGTACCCTTGCCCCGGGGGTGCCTGCAGGCCTAAAGCCAACCACCTAACTGAAAGGAACAACTCTGTAGGGAATTCCTGCTTCGGCTAAAAGAGCCATGCCTCAGGGTGGACGCATTTTGCTGTGTGCATGCGTGAGCGCACTGCAAGGGAGTCCAAAACCATTTTCCTTGTGAGACCCAGGCCCCGGAAGAAGCCAGAACACGACTCCCCACTTGCTCCATGAAGCTAGTACTGCGGCCCCACTTTTGCATGGAAGTCTAATAGCTAGCTTTCTAACTCGGAGAAAAAACACTGTAGAGAAACCGTGCTTTAGCTACCGTCGACCTCTCTGTGGGCGAAGCAGTTTAGGGTGTACTGTGGCTGAGAGCCTGGGGACGGTTTCCATTTCGTAATATCGGGGGAGAGAGAGGCCGGTACATAGGGCAGCTCTCAACTCACTACATGGTTATGGGGCTAGTTCCGTTGCCCCATGGGTGTGTGCTGGCTGAAACACAACCACCTAACTCGAAAGAAAAACTCAGTACAGAATCTGTGCTTCAGCTAAAACAGCTGCTCCTGAGGGTGGAAGCTTCTTTTGTGTGTGTGCGTGAGAGCACTGCAAGGGAGTGGCAAACCTAATTTGGAGGGAGCCTCAGGCAGCTGCAGAAGGCAGCACACGACTCCTCACTTATTTCGTGAAGCCAGCACTGCGGCCCCAATTTTGAATGGAGGTCTAATAGCTAGCGTTCTAACTCGAAGAAACAACACTGTAGAGAAACCGTGCTTTAGCTACCGTCGACCTCTAGACGGAGGAAGCATTACACGGAGTACCGTGGCTGAGAGCCTGGGGAACGGGTTCCATACGTGAAACCAAGGGAGAAATAGGTCCGGGCAGAAGGCACCTCTGGACTCAGCTCTTGCTACCTGAAGCTAACACTACGGCTCCATGTGTGCTTGGAATGCTATGTGCTCGACACTGACTGGGAAGAAACAAGCCTGTAAGGAATCCGAGCTGCAGCTCATTCGCCTACCAGGCTACTAACACCAAGAATCAATGCTGTAAATGTCCACAATAGCCAAACTGTGGAAAGAGCCAAGATGTCCATCAACAGATGAATGGATAAAGAAGATGTGGTATATATATACAATGGAATATTATGCAGCCATCAAAAGGAATATGATCTTGCCATTTGCAACGATGTGGATAGAATTGGAGGGTATTATGCTGAGCGAAATAAGTCAAACAGAGAAAGATATGTATCATATGAGCTCACTGATATGAGGAATTCTTAATCTCAGGAAACAAAATGAGGGTTGCTGGAGTGGGGCGTGGGGTGGGAGGGATGGGGTGACTGGGTGATGGACACTGGGGAGGGTGTGTGTTCTGGTAAGTGCTGTGAATTGTGCAAGACTGTTGAATCTCAGATCTGTACCTCTGAAAGAAATAATGCAATATATGTTAAGAAAGAAAAAAAGAAGAAGAAGAATGTAGCAGGAGGGGAAGAATGAAGGGGGGGAAATCGGAGGGGGAGAAGAACCATGAGAGACAATGGACTCTGAAAAACAAACTGACGGTTCTAGAGGGGAGGGGGTTGGGAGGATGGGTTAGCCTGGTGATGGGTATTGAGGAGGGCACGTTCCGCATGGAGCACTGGGTGTTATGCACAAACAATGAATCATGGAACACTATATCTAAAACTAATGATGTAATGTATGGGGAGTAACATAACAATAAAAAAATTAAAAAAAAAACTGCATGGGGTGGGGGGGGTCCCAATTTCATGATTAGGCCTGTGTGTTCACATAATTAAACCTTGTTTTTTCTCTCCTGTTAAAAAACAAAAAAAAGAATCAATGCTATAGCGTTACTGCGCTTTAGCTAACATTGCCGTTCCTGAAGGCAAAGGAGTTGTATCGTGCTCGTGTATGAGAGACCGGGGAAAGGGTCCCATACGTGAAATGGAGTGAGAAACAGGCCGGTGCGGAAGGCAGCTCTCAACTCACCTCTTGTTTCTGAGGCTAGTACCCTTGCCCCGGGTGTGCCTGCAGGCCCTAAGCCAACCACCTAACTCAAAGGAACAACTCTGTAGGGAATTCCTGCTTTGGCTAAAATAGCCATGCCTCAGGGTAGACGCATTGTGTGGTGTGCATGCGTGAGTGCACAGCAAGTGAGTCCAAAACCATTTTCCTTGTGAGACCCAGGCCCCGGAAGAAGCCAGAACACGACTCCCCACTTGCTCCATGAAACTAGTACTGCGGCCCCACTTTTGAATGGAAGTCTAATAGCTAGCTTTCTAACTCGAAGAAACAACACTGTAGAGAAACCGTGCTTTAGCTACCGTCGACCTCTCTGTGGGCGAAGCAGTTTAGGGTGTACTGTGGCTGAGAGCCTGGGGACGGTTTCCATATCGTAATATCGGGGGAGAGACAGGCCGGTACAGAAGGCAGCACTCAACCCACATCATGGTTATGGGGCTAGTACCGTTGCCCAGGGTGTGTGTGCAGGCTTAAACACAGCCACCTAACTCGAAGGAAAAACTCGGTTGAGAGCCTGTGCTTCAGGTAAAACAGCTGCTCCTGAGGGTGGCAGCATTTTGTTGTGTGCGTGCGTGAGAGCACTGCAAGGGAGTCCAAAGCTTTTTGCGAGTGAGAGTCCCCAGCGAAAGGCAAAACACGACTCCCCATGTGTTTCATCACGCTAGCACGGCAGCTCCACTTTTGCATGGAAGTCTAATAGCTAGCGTTCTAACTCGAAGAAACAACACTGTAGAGAAACCGTGCTTTGGCTACCGTCGACCTCTCTGTGGGTGAAGCAGTTTATGGTGTACTGTCGCTGAGAGCCTGGGGACGGTTTCAATATCGTAATATCGGGGAGACAGGCCGGTACAGAAGGCAGCTCTCAACTCACATCATGGTTATGGGGCTAGTACCGTTGCCCTGGGTGTGTGTGCAGGCTTAAAGACAGCCACCTAACTCGAAGGAAAAACACGGTAGAGGATCCCTGCTTCAGCTAAAACAGCCGCTCCTGAGGGTGGAAGCATTTGGTTGTGTGCGTGCGTGAGAGGACTGCAAGGGAGTCCAAAGTTTCTGCGAGTGAGACTCAGGCCCCAGCAAAAGGTAGAACACGACTCCCCGTGTGTTCATTTAGCTAGCACTGCGGCCCTACTTTTGCATGGAAGTCTAAGAGCTAGCGTTCTCCCTGGAAGAAACAACACGGTAGAGAAACCGTGCTTTAGCTACCATCCACCTCTCTGAGGGAGGAAGCACTTTCCAGGCTACCGTGGGTGAGAGCCTGAGGAACGGGTTCCTTACGTGAAACCGAGGGAGAAGGAGTCCGGGCCAGAAGGCTCCTCTCGACTCAGCTCTTGTTACCTGAACCTAACACTTTGGCTCCATGTGTGCATAGGAATGCTAAGGGTTCCACACTGATTTGGCAGAAAGAAGCCGGTCAAGAACCCCAGCTTCAGGTCATTCGCCTCTCCACAGGGTGGCAGCATTTTCAAGTCTGCTTGAGTGCAAACCTGGGGAAGGAGTCCCAGCAGAATTCGGAGGGAGAAATAAGCATGGGCAGAAGGCACCTATCGACTCAACTCTTGTTTCGGGAAACTAGATGGGCTCTCCCGTGTGTGCGTGGAGTCCTCAGTGCCATCCACGCAACGCAAAGGAACAAAACCGTAGAGAACCCGTGCCTCAGCAAAGATGGCCCTTCCTGAGCGTGCACTTCATCTATTGTGTGTTTTTGTGAAAGCATGAGAAATGGAACCTAAACGTAACTCGGAGTGAGAAGCAGGCCTGGAAGGAAGGCTGCTGTCGACTCACCTCTTGTTTGAGGAGATTAGCACTGCTGTAGCCTGTGTGCCTGGATGCCTAGTTACCAGGCTTCTAACACCAAGAATCAATCCTATAGAGTGACTGCGCTTGAGTTAACATTGCCGTTCCTGAAGCAGGAGGAATTTGACACTGCTCGTGTACGAGAGACCGGGCAAAGGGTCCCAGACGTGAAATGGAGTGAGAAACAGGCCGGTGCGGAAGGCAGCTCTCAAGTCACCTCTGGTTGATGAGGCTAGTACCCTTGCCCCGGGGGTGCCTGCAGGCCTAAAGCCAACCACCTAACTGAAAGGAACAACTCTGTAGGGAATTCCTGCTTCGGCTAAAAGAGCCATGCCTCAGGGTGGACGCATTTTGCTGTGTGCATGCGTGAGCGCACTGCAAGGGAGTCCAAAACCATTTTCCTTGTGAGACCCAGGCCCCGGAAGAAGCCAGAACACGACTCCCCACTTGCTCCATGAAGCTAGTACTGCGGCCCCACTTTTGCATGGAAGTCTAATAGCTAGCTTTCTAACTCGGAGAAAAAACACTGTAGAGAAACCGTGCTTTAGCTACCGTCGACCTCTCTGTGGGCGAAGCAGTTTAGGGTGTACTGTGGCTGAGAGCCTGGGGACGGTTTCCATTTCGTAATATCGGGGGAGAGAGAGGCCGGTACATAGGGCAGCTCTCAACTCACTAC
>NW_022591995.1:0-4580 GCF_004348235.1 Phoca vitulina
AATCATGGAACACTATATCTAAAACTAATGATGTAATGTATATGGGGATTAACAGAACAATAAAAAAATTTAAAAAAATAAATAAATAACTCATTTGGCTGGTAAAAAAAAAAAAAAAATTCTCCTGCTCTGACTGGGTGTTATTATGCACAATGAATCATGGAACACTACACATCTAAACAATGTATGGTGATGAACATAATAAAAATTTAAAAAAAAATTCTCCTGCTCTGAATACATTTGGGTAACCCAAATGGCACTGTTTCCTTCAGCTGTGTCTCTCTGAACTCTCAGGATTGGGAAGCTGGGCCTCTGGGCACGGACCCCACCCTAAAGTTAGGGTTAAGGTCCTAGGGGCATGGCAGGTCCGATCTGCTGGCTGGCTGTGTGGCAAACTCCACAAAGGTCTGTGTTGAGTGTGCATCAGGATGAGTGTAGGGCTCACGGTTGTTTCAGAGTGCCACTGAAATTGTGGGTTTAGTTGCAATCACACTTCAGGGCATGCAGCTTTCTCCTGCTCTGAATATATTTGGCAGGCCCAACTGGCCCTGGTTTCCTTCTGGGTGGGCAGGCTGAATCCTGACCTAGGGCTCAGCTGTCTCCAATCCCAAAGGATTGGGATCCTGGCCTCTGGGGCTGGACCTCTCAGAACCTGACTTAGACTTAGGGCCATGGCAGGTCCAATCTGCTGGCTCTGTGGAGAACCTCCCAGAGGGCTGAGTTGAGGGCATGCATTAGGATGAGTGTCAAGCTCAGGGTTTGTGTTCAGGGGGCTGGTGAAAGTGGGGTTTCACAGGGAACAAAACAGCTCTCCCTCAAGATCATGTATGTTCCTAGTGCTGTGAAAAGCCTTTCTGGAGACCCAAAAGTCAGTTTCCTTCTGGGTGGTAGTCTGAGTCCTTCAGTAGGACTCAGGTATCCCCAACCCCTGAGGCTTGGGAGCCTAGGCCTCTGGGGAAGAACTTCTCAGTACCCCAAGTAGAGTTAATGCTGCCTCCTAGGGTCCTAATAAACAGGTCTAGATCTGGCAGATGTGTGTGGCTTACTCAAACATCTGAGTTGAGGTCATGGGTTAGGGTGGAGGTCAGTCTCAGGTTTTGGGTCCAGGGGCCTGCAGAATGCAGGAATTCACTGGAATCAGCTTAAGTCAGAATTCAGATTTCTCCTGGTCTGTATCATCCTTTGTGGAGGACCAAATGGTAAGGTTACTTTCTGGGTGCAAGGGCTGAGTCCTGTGGTAGGTATCAGATGTTCACAATCCCTGGGCCTTGGTGTCAGGCCTCTGGGGAGGACCTCTCCGAACCTGAGCTAGGGTTAGGGCTTAGGTGGCATGGCAGGTCCAAACTAACGACCATGTGGCAAAGTACCCCAAGGTCTGAGTGGAGGGCATGGTTTAGGATGAGTGTCATGCTCAGGGTTTGGATACACAAGGCCACTGAGCATGGGCATAAGCTATGATTGGCTCTCAGGAGCATGTAATTTTCTGCCACTGTGAATCCTTCTCTGGGGGCCCAAAAGGCTCATGTTCCTTCTGTGTGGCAGGCTGAATCCTGCCATTAGGCTAAGGTGTCTCCAAATCCCTTGGTATTGGGATCCAGGCTTCAGGGAATGGACATCTCATAACCCCACCTAGGTTTAGGATTAGGGCCTAGAGGCACGTCAAGCTCCAATATGCAGGCTCTGTGGCAAAGTCCAAGGAGGGCTGCATGGAGGGCATGGGACAAGTGTCACACTCACGGTTGTTTCCCAGAGCAGCACTGAAAAAAGTGCAGGTTCACTCTGATCTTCACCTTGTGGCATGCAAAGGTTTCCTGCTCTGAATACTACAGGTTGCCCAAATGGTCCCATTTCCTTGTGGGTGGCAAGCTCAGTCCTGTGGTAGGGGCTCAGGTGTACCAAACTTCGGGGTTGAAAGCCAGGTCTCTGGGGATGAGCCTTTCAGAAGCTAACAGGGTTGTTAGGGGTTAGAAGAGCATGGCAGATCCAAACTGCCAAAGGTGTGGCAAAGTCCCCAGAGGCATGAGTTGAGGGTGTGAGTTAGGATGAGTATCATGCTAAGGGTTTGGATACACGGGTCCACTGAAGGTGGGGTTCAATGGGATCGGCTCACGGGGGTGCGGCGGGGAAGGGGAAGCACCGCGGGCGAGCGCCGGGAGCGCGTCGGGGGAGCCGCTTCGGGGAAGAGCGCGCCAATGAAGACACAAGACGGGCCACCAGGTAAACACACATGGAATCCCACCGCTACCAGCACGAGAGCAGTCACGCGACACCCAGGACGCCAGCCGGCCTCAGCACCCTTGGCGAGCTTCCCCGCAAACCGGGGCCCACACCGCTGCGGCACGTCTTGAAGTTCCGTCCCTCACGGGACATCCCCCAGAGGTCGCGACCATGGGGAAGTGTCCCAAGGCGGGAGCTGCCCAACCTGTGCGCACACGGTGCCACCACCAACAGCGATTCGGGACGGGAGCGGGTAAGCAAACAACCGCTCGCGCGGCACGGGGAAGCTCGGCGCGCGGAGCCGCCCCCCGAGCCCATCGGCAGACACAAACACGAGGGACCCGCCGCCGCGCGCGCGCAAGCACGCGGGAGCCCCACGCGCCGGATGCCGGCCAGGCCCGGCGGGACCCTCCCACGACTCGGAGGGGGGAGGGCGCAGGCCGGGGTAGGCAAAGAGCGGCGCTCGGCCCCACCGCGGGGCCGGCAAAGTCAGATCCCTCACAGAGAGGGAGCTCTGCCCAACACATAACTGTAGTCACCACGCATCGGCGGTCACTACGCGCCAAGGAGGAGCGGCGGCTGGGGGGTTCCGGTACCCCCAAGGCACCCTCTCGGATCGCTAAAAAAGGCTTTCTCACCGAGGCCGCATCGCCCCCACCCAAATCGTGCCCGCCCCGTGCCGGGCCCTGCGGAACGACGTTTCAAAAGCTTTACACGAAGGGCTGAGGAGGCAGCGATGAGTCAAGGGACAGACACACGGCAATCCGGAGCGCTGGCGGCCGGGGCCCCACGAGGAGAACGCTTTCGCCCCGCCACGCACGTCGTGCTCGCATCATCGACCACCAGGGACTTTCAACGCCTCCAGCCAGGCAACCAGAAAAAGAGACAAGCACCGGCATGTTGGACAAAAAGGCGGCAGCTTTCGGCTGGCCAAGCGGCAGAGCGCTGGTTCGGCCCGCCGCAACCGCTCACACGCCCCAAGTCCAGTCCCCAACAACGGCACACTTTGCCACAGGTAACGAAACGGCGCACGCGTCCCACGAGGAGGCGGGGTGGGCCTCCCTTATCGACTCCGCACCAGCTTCTCGAACGCACCACCGACAACGGTGGCCCAAAGGAGGGTCGCTGGGAAAGGGAAACGACGCTACTGGCTCGGCTTCGGACACCTGAGGCGACCTGGAGCGCTCCAGGGGCATCACGGAGGGCCAAGCACAACGCGCTCAGCACGCCCAAGCGGGTGAGCACCGCCGCGTCGGGACGGCCCTCCCCGTGGCGCGGAGAACCGCGCACCGCACACAAACCCAGGAAAGGCAAGCGAAAGTGTCTGCTACTTCACGGGACCCCGGTCCCGCGAGCACCGTGACGCAGAACACGGGAAGGCGGGGTCGTGCGGGGGTCTGCACACGCCCCCCGCCCCCCGCCACCGCGGGCGGAGGCGAAAGAGCGACAAAACTACAGACAAAACGAAAAGAGCGATCACATTCATCATGAATGGTCATCGCTCATCTAATGCGAGTTAGACCCCAGCCCGGGAAAGCACCAGAGCACCACATTGACCTACAAAAGATACGCCCAAAGGGGTCCCGAAGCCGGAGAGCCCGGTGAGGACAGCAACCAGAGAACTAACTGGCACCCCACAAAAGCCGCAGGGACAGAGCAGCCGAGCAACACAAAGAAAAACGCTTGACACGCAGAGCACGGAGACTTGTGGAACCGGGGGGTTGTCACCGCCACAGTGGGGGCCCGCAGCGTGGAGTGCAAAGGCTAAAAAGACCTAGGCTCTCCACCTGCACACACCACTCTGGAATCCTGGAAACCAGAGACGCCACCAACGGTCTGGACCACCTGGGGGTACAGAAAGCGGCGCACAAGCCCACGCAGTTGGCTCAAGACAGCGAAGACAGAGCCCAGCTTGGCATCACGGTGTGAAGCCCGGAGCCTCGCCACATGCCCAGAAACCCATCTCTCTTGAGAAGAAAGCCATCTAAATACAACGTGCCACCACCTAACTGACAGCAAAAAGGGCGCATTTCAGGTGAGAAAATAGCCGCGCCGCCTGGCGGGGCCTAGCCACAGGTCACTGGGATCTCCTGGGACCGTGGCACGGCCACGGGCCCCAAGCACTATTCCGTCACCCCCGGTTTTCCCCCCCCCGGAGCCCCCAGGGCCATATGGTCGATCCCGGGAACGTGGTGGCAGCCGGCAGCGAGTAGGGACTTGGCGGGAGAGGGAGCGGCCCGGGGAGGCCCTCCCCCGGGTCCGCCTGTCGTCCCCATATTGGACTTAGAAATTCTCACCAAGTTCGGCGGAGGCCCTTGCGGACGCCCTCCTCCCCGGGCCTCAGGACCGCCCCATGCCGGTCC
>NW_022591996.1:0-4572 GCF_004348235.1 Phoca vitulina
TGGCACTGATCTATGCACCAGCCTGATCATATTTGATCATATTCTATTCTTTTTGTTTTGTTCTGTTTTTGTTTGTTTTTATCTTTATCTTTTTCTTTTTCTTTCCCTTTGTTTTCCCCCAGCTTCAGGTCTTTTCTGATTTGTTTAGAGTATATTTTCTGGGGACATTGTTACCCTGTTAGCATTTTGTTCTCTCATTCCTCTATTCTCCTATGGACCAATTGACAAGATGGAAAAAATCACCTCAACAAAAAGAACAAGAGGTAGTACCGACTGCCAGGGACCTACTTAATACGGACATTAGTATGATGTCAGACCTAGAGTTCAGAATCATGATTTTAAAGATACTAGCTGGGCTTGAAAACTGCATGGAAGTTATTAGAGAAACCCTTTCTGGGAAATAAAAGAACTAAAATCTAACCTAGTCGAAATCAAAAAGGCTATTAATGAGGTGCAATCAAAAATGGGGGCGTTAACTGCTAGGATAAATGAGGCAGAAGAAAGAATCAGTGATATAGAAGACCAAATGATGGAAAATAAAGAAGCTGAGAAAAAGAGAGATAAACAACTACTGGATCATGAGGGCAGAATTCAAGAGATAAGTGATACCATAAGACGAAACAAGATTAGAATAATTGGGAGCCCAGAAGAAGAAGAAAGAGAGAGAGGGGAAGAAGGTATATTGGAACAAATTATAGCAGAGACTTTCCTAATTTGGGGAAGGAAACAGGCATCAAAATCCAGGAGGCACAGAGAACCCCTCTCAAAATCAATAAAAATAGGTCAACAACCTGACATCTAATGGTAAAACTTACGAGTCTCAGAGACAAAGAGAAAATCCTGAAAGCAGCTCGGGAGAAGAGATGTGTAACCTACAACGGTAGAAACATTAGATTGGCAACAGACCTATCCACAGAGACGTGGCAGGCCAGAAAAGACTGGCATGATATATTCAGAGCACTAAATGAGAAAAATAGGCAGCCAAGAATACTATATCCAGCTAGGCTGTCATTGAAAATAGAAGGAGAGATAAAAAGCTTCCAGGACAAACAAAAACTAAAGGAATTTGCAAACATGCAACCAGCCCTGCAAGAAATATTGAAAGGGGTCCTCTAAGCAAAGAGAGAGCCTAAAAGCAACATAGACCAGAAAGGAACACAGACAATATACAGTAACAGCCACCTTACAGGCAATACAATGGCACTAAATTCATATGTTTCAATAGAGTTACCCTGAATGTAAATGGGCTAAATGCCCCAATCAAAAGGCACAGGCTATCAGATTGGATTAAAAAACAAGACCCATCGATATGCTGTCTGCAATAGACTCATTTTAGACCCAAAGACACCCCCAGATTGAAAGTGAGGGGGTGGAACAATATTTACCATGCTAATGGACACCAAAAGAAAGCTGGGGTGGCAATCCTTATATCAGACAAATTAGATTTTAAACCAAAGACTGTAATAAGAGATGAGGGAGGACACTATATCCTACTGAAAGGGTCTACCCAACAAGAAGATCTAACCATTGTAAATATCTATGCCCCTAACATGGGAGCAGCCAATTACATAAGGTAATTAATAACAAAAGCAAAGAAACACGTTGACAACAATACAATAATAGTGGGGGACTTTAACACCCCCCTCACTGAAATGGACAGATCATCAAAGCAAAAGATCAACAAGGAAATAAAGACGTTAAATGACACACTGGACCAAATGGACTTCACAGATATATTCAGAACATTCCATCCCAAAGCAACGGAGTACACATTCTTCTCTAGTGCCTATGGAACATTCTCCAGAATAGATCACATCCTAGGTCACAAATCAGGTCTTAAGCAGTACCAAAAGATTGGGATTATTCCCTGCATATTTTCAGACCACAATGCTTTGAAACTAGAACTCAATCACAAGAGGAAAGTCGGAAAGAACTCAAATACATGGAGGCTAAAGAGCATCCTACTAAAGAATGAATGGGTCAACCAGGAAATTAAAGAAGAATTAAAAAAATTCATGGAAACCAATGAAAATGAAAACACAACTGTTCAAAATCTCTGGGATGCAGCAAAGGCGGTCCTAAGAGGAAAGTATATAGCAATACAAGCCTTTCTCAAGAAACAAGGAAGGTCTCAAATACGCAACCTAACCCTACACCTAAAGGAGCTGGAGAAAGAACAGCAGATAAAGCCTAAACCCAGCAGGAGAAGAGAAATAATAAAGATCAGAGCAGAAACCAATGAAATAGAAACCAAAAGAACAGTAGAACAGATCAACGAAACTAGGAGCTGGTTCTTTGAAAGAATTAACAAGATTGATAAACCCCTGGCCAGACTTATCAAAAAGAAAAGAGAAATGACCCAAATCAACAAAATCATGAATGAAAGAGGAGAGATCACAACCAACACCAAAGAAATACAAACAATTATAAGAACATATTATGAGCAACTCTATGCCAGCAAATTAGATAACCGGGAAGAAATGGATGCATTCCGAGAGATGTCTCAACTACCAAAACTGAACCAGGAAGAAATAGAAAACCTGAACAGACCTATAACCACTAAGGAAATTGAAGCAGTCATCAAAAATCTCCCAACAAACAAAAGCCCAGGGCCAGATGGCTTCCCAGGGGAATTCTACCAAACATTTAAAGAAGTAATACCTATTCTTCTGAAACTGTTCCAAAAAATAGAAATGGAAGGAAAACATCCAAACTCGTTTTATGAGGCCACCATTACCTTGATCCCCAAACCAGACAAAGACCCCATCAAAAAGGAGTATTACGGACCAATATCCTTGATGAACATGGATGCAAAAGTTCTCACCAAAATACTAGGCAATAGGATGCAACAGTACATTAAAAGGATTATTCACCATGACCAAGTGGGATTTCTTCCTGGGCTGCAAGTTTGGTTCAACATCCGCAAATCAATCACCGTGATACAAGACATTAACAAAAGAAAGAACAAAAATCATATGATCCTCTCAATAGATGCAGAAAAACCATTTGACAAAGTACAGCATCCTTTCTTGATCAAAAGTCTTCAGAGTATAGGGATAGAGGGTACATACCTCAACATCATAAAAGCCATCTATGAAAAACCTACAGTGAATATCATTCTCAATGGGGAAAGACTGAGAGCTTTCCCCCTAAGGTCAGGAACACAGCAGGGATGTCCACTATCACCACTGCTATTCAACATAGTATTAGAAGTCCTAGCCACAGCACTCAGACAACAAAAAGAAATCAAAGGCATCCAAATCGGCAAAGAAGAAGTCAAACTCTTACTCTTTGAAGATGATCTGATACTTTATGTGGAAAACCCAAAAGACTCCACCCCAAAACTGTTAGAACTCATACAGGAATTCAGTAAAGTGGCAGGCTATAAAATCAATGTACAGAAATCAGTGGCATTCCTATACACCAACAACAAGACAGAAGAAAGAGAAATTAAGGAGTCCATCCCATTTACAGTTGCACCCAAAACCTTAAGATACCTAGGAATAAATCTAACCAAAGAGGCAAAGGATCTGTACCCAGAAAACTATAAAATACTCATGAAAGAAATTGCGGAAGACACAAAAAAATGGAAAAACGTTCCATGCTCATGGATTGGAAGAACAAATATTGTGAAGATGTGAATGCTACCTAGAGCAATCTACACATTTAATGCAATCCCTATCAAAATACCATCCACTTTTTTTCAAAGAAATGGAACAAATAATCCTAAAATTTGTATGGAACAAGAAAAGACCCCGAATAGCCAGAGGAATGTTGAAAAAGAAAAGCAAAGCTGGTGGCATCACAATTCCAGACTTCAAGTTCTATTACAAAGCTGTCATCATCAAGACAGTACAGTACTGGCACAAAAACAGACACATAGATCAATGGAACAGAATAGAGAGCCCAGAAATGGACCCTGAACTCTGTGGTCAACTCATCTTTGACAAAGCAGGAAAGAATGTCCAATGGAAAGAAGACAATCTCTTCAACAAATGGTGTTGGGAAAATTGGACAGCCACATGCAGAAGAATGAAACTGGACCACTTCCTTACCCCACACACAAAATTAGACTCAACATGGTTGAAAGACCTAAATGTGAGACAGGAGTCCATCAAAATCCTAAAGGAGAACACAGGCAGCAACCTCTTTGACCTCAGCCGCAGCAACTTCTTCCTAGAAACATCGCCAAAGGCAAGGGAAGAAAGGGTAAAAAAGAACTATTGGGACTTCATCAAGACAAAAAGCTTTTGCACAGCAAAAGAAACAGTCAACAAAACCAAAAGACAACTGACAGAATGGGAGAAGATATTTGCAAATGACATATCAGATAAAGGGCTAGATTCCAAAATCTATAAAGAACTTATCAAACTCAACACCCAAAGAACAAAGAATCCAATCAAGAAATGGGCAGAAGACATGAACAGACATTTTTCCAAAGAAGACATCCAAATGGCCAACAGACACATGAAAAAGTGCTCAACATCGCTCAGCATCAGGGAATTCCAAATCAAAACCGCAATGGGATACCACCTCACACCAGTCAGAATGGCTAAGATTAACAAGTCAGGA
>NW_022591997.1:0-4566 GCF_004348235.1 Phoca vitulina
AAAAAAAATATATACTGAACATGAAAAAGGATGATGGGCCCATATTATCTGGTAAGAGTAATTAATAATCACTTAGGGATCATCTAACATCAGTATTCAAAAACAAAAAGCAATTTAAAGCAAAGAGTCATCTAAAAGACAAAGCAACTCCTATTTATGTTTAATATTCATCTTTTAAGGAAAATATATATGAAGTAGAAGTTTCAAAAATACTATAAAAGGGTTAAGAAGTCCAATATTGCGTCATAAAGTAAAATAAAAGTTAGGAGTCCACACTTTATAAAACTAATAAAACTAATATGAAACCCCTTTAGCTAAAATAAAATCATATGGCAAAAAAAAAAAGACTGCAAATGACATCAGTCAATAATATGAAGGAATATAAATTCTACCATATACTGTTCTTCATGTTGCCCCGTCAGAATAATTGCTTTCTGCCTAACTGATGACATGTTGACATTTTTCACTATATAAATTAATCCTCTTCTTACTAAGTTAATCTTTCTGACTTGAGTAACTGTACCACTCTAGAACAATATAAGGTTTAAAAAACAAAACCCAAACTACTGTACCTTTGCAACTTATCAACTGCATGTACATTTGCTTCTTTTTCTATTAAAAATTCCACCATTTGCTGTTTGTTCTCACAGCAAGTAAAAATGGTGAGTTCATCCTGTAAAAGTGCAAAAACAATTTATAATTTACAAATTACATATTTCCATACTGAATTTTAAAACTTATAAAGGATCCTCTAAACTCAAATATATAATATAGAAAGTACTCTCACCCTCTGTGCTTTCACCAGCTGCTCCTTCTCTTTCAAATAGCCCTCCACAGGGGGCCTGGGTGGCTCAGTCGGTTAAGCATCTGCCTTGGGCTCAGGTCAGCTCAGATCGTGATCCCAACGTCCTGGGATCCAGCCCCAAGTCAGGCTCCCTGCTCAGAGGGGAGTTGGCCTCTCCCTCTGCCCCGCCCCTATGCTCCTGCTCTCTCGCCCACTCTCTCTCTCTCTCAAATAAATAAATAAAATCTTTTTTAAAAAATAAAATAAATAAAACTAAATTAAATAGCCCTCTTCCACCTCTTCAACAGATTAACTGCAGTCATTCTCCAAAACTTACTTCATTGACTGGTTCCAAGAACCTTGGCTTCTATCACAGTATTTATTATGGTATACTCTAGTTATTTTATTGCACCCCCTCTAAACCAAGAGCTTCTTGAGGAAAGGGATTATTTTTTTTCTCTATGTCTCCAAAATCTAAAACATAGCAGTAAATGCTGTGTTTTTATTGAGTTAACAACCTAAATGATTATCTCTGGAGTAGTGTTTTTTAAATTACATTCCAAAGAACATATACTTTGCTGGAAGGTAAGTACTGTGCCCCAATAGAAACATTCAATGATCATCTATGTTTGAGAAATATTACAAAACTGCACTATATATCTAGCAGAAAAGAAATCTGTTTAAATTTGCTTATCCCCATTTGACAATACTTTTTTGTGGGAAACATTAACATTTGAGAAATTAGAGTTTCAGGGATATAGTTTTGAGAGCTTTCCAATAAAGATGAAGGTTTTCGGGGTGCCTGGGTGGCTCAGATGGTTAAGTGTCTGCCTTCGGCTCAGGCCATGATCCCAGGGTCCTGGGATCGAGCCCCACATCCTGCTCGACAGGAAGCCTGCCTCTCCCTCTCCCGCTCCCTCTGCTTGTGTTCACTCTTTCGCTGTCTCTCCATCAAATAAATAAATAAAATCTTAAAAAAAAAAAAAAAAGATGAAGGTTTTCTCCAGGTTACACAAACATGCTTGATTCTCTTCTATCAATGGTATCAGGATCCCAGATGGCAACATAAGGCACTCTTGATCCAAATGGGTCACTGAGGAGATGGACTCGGAATTAAAAGAGTGGCTTTGGGACAATTGGGTGGCTCAGTCAGTTAAGCGACTGTCTTTGTCTCAGGTCATGACCCCCGGAGTCCTGGGATCCAGCCCTGCATCAGGCTCCCCTGCTTCTCCCTCTCCCTCTGCCCTTCCTCCATACTCATGTTTGTTCTCTGTCTCTCTCAAGTAAATAAAATCTTAAAAAAAAAAAAAGTATCATTAAAGTGAAATCTTAGACAATTAAGTTATTTCAAAATCTTTTCATTCAGGGAATGTAGGAGCTTCCAAATACGAAAAACTGACCCTACCTATGTCAACCAACAGTGTTTCTGTAAGGGCAGTGGTAGAAATAATGCATGTCACAGAAACAGAAGGTGGACTGGGGAGCGTGGTCATCAACTACTCCCCACGTACAGTTACCACCCCACTGAGGAACTACACAAGGCTGAGCAGGAACTGCTCTCTGAAATGGGAGACCCCAATGTGGTACGTGGCGGGCAGAGTGGCTACAAGCACAAGTAAATGCCCCTGTAGGATGTCATGACCTGATCCCCTTGCTCTCATTTTCAGAACCTTGGGGCCTGGAGCGCCCAGGGCCTGCAACCTGCTGCTTTCTCCTCCTACTTGCACTCACCCAAGTTACCCCACTGGGTCAGCGTCTCCCACCCATTCCCAGCAGCACCCATTTCCTCAGCCCCTGCACAGCACCCAGCCTCCACCACCTCCACTCCCCTCTAGGCCTTCAATCCTTTGTGGGCTCTGAGCCCACCATCTACTCCCAAGCACTAATGGGAAGATTTTCTTTCTGGGGTGCAAGGGTGGCTGGGAGACAGAACTTCGCCCTCTCCATGGGCATCACCTTTCTCTAGCCCTCCCTGCCCTGGCTTTGGAGTTGTGTCCAGGATGACAGGACCTGATGTATAGAATTCAGTATATGTATTTATTACACATATAAATAAATACGTAAATAAAATGTGTTGTGGCTAAAAAAATTTATATATACATATATATATTATTTCAAATACTTTATAAATACAGTTGATCTGTACCTTGTTTCTCACTTCAAGATTTGCATGGTGTAAAAGCAGCTTCTCTGCTATTGATGTATTCGAACCAACGGCGGCATAGTGGAGAGCAGTATTGCCAGCAATGTCCATAAGATTTGGATCAGCACCGTGTTCTAGAAGAATAGTCACGCATCTCTCATTCTGACATTGTACAGCCTGTCAGTATTATACCAAGAAACAGAGTGTCAATTCTGGGAATTTAAAGTAAACATGCCACAGGTTTCACCAATTTGTTATGTTTAAATGCAATAAATTTCCATTCTAAGTAATTAAATCAAATCCATCTCAGGCAGACCCAGCTGCTTCCACATACCTTCATCAGAGCAGTCCTATAACCTTTATCAAAGAGGTCAAGCTGGCATTTCCTCTCCACTAGGACAGCAACGACATCTGGACGGCCATTGGCACAGGCCAAATGGAGAGCAGTCCTACGAAAGTGAAAGAACTTTTTAGGAAATTATAGTGCACTATGTCAAACCATGCAATTAATTCATGTAATTGTAAGCATTAAATAGCATCTTATTCCTATGACTCCAAAACAAAGATTTAGTTTTCTTTTGAAGAAAGTACAATATTTATTAGTGATTCTTCACCACACTAATAAAGAGCAGCCTATCTGAGTAGGTAGAGCATGACCTCAGGATTCAGCTTAACTTGGGTTTGAATCCTACTTTAACTCTGTCACTTAACAGTTATCACTTACTTAGCCTTATCCTCAATTTCCTCATCAACAAAATGGGGATAAAAATAGTTATCTCGGGGCCCCTGCCCAGCTCAGTTTGAAGATCATGTGACTCTTGATCTTGAGGGTCGTGAATTCGAGCCCCATGTTGGGTATAGAGATTACTAAAAAATAAGAATAATAAATAAAATAAAGACTAGTTATCTCACAAGACCTCGGCGTGATGCTTAAATGAGAATCTATGCAAAGTTTGTTACATAATATTATTATAACTATTACTATTACTACTATTTTACAAAGACAACACCCAATTAGGTAAAGTGAAACAGTTATGCCTACTTTGTAGATATGTTTTAAGGATTCGCAGGAATACTTCATTTCAGGGATTCTAAGATGCTCATTTTGTCACCTTTTAATATCTCTGACATTGGAATGCAATTTATAATTCAAAATGTCTTACAACTATAATTGGCAGAATTGTTTTAAAATTTCTTAGTGATACAGAAAATACTGGGGCATCAGACAATCTATGGTGCCTTACATTACATGAAATAATGATATAAACAACAGGTCTATTGCAGTTCTAGTCATACACCTGGCATTTCAATAAATTTTAGTTCCTAAAAGCATTATGGGAAAAGAGGACTAAAATAATGGAGAATGTTTTTTAAGTAATTCTTACACGGATTTTCAAGAAACTTTAAGCCAAAGGAAACTCAGGATTTAAATAAACAGGGACAGCTCATTTTATTAAGTATTTAGATTTAGAAATCACATGAAAATCAAGTACTACGAATTATCAATATTAGTATTTAATACTATTATAAATTTCAAAAGGTCAGGTTAAGGTTAACTTTTACAATTTCCTATCTTCAGAAATGTTTTCATCTGAAAGGAAGGAGGAAAAGCTTTAACTGAGATTAAGTCCTAATACTT
>NW_022591998.1:0-4561 GCF_004348235.1 Phoca vitulina
ACAAACAATCACGGCCACAGAGGGCTCACATGCCTGTGTTGGCCTCAATTCCTTCTTTTTTCCTTTGTTTAAAAAGTAACGCCCACCAGAGAGTGGCAATAGATTTTCGGGAAGGTCGAACAAAACATACATACATGCACAGAAAACAGCATATAACAAAAATTAATGAAATTCCGATTCCTCCAGCGGTATGCCCTAAACTCTGAATAATTCCCTTCGGATCTAGTCCTTCAAATTGCTTCAAAAATGACTGAGCCAATATGGCAGCATCCTCATTCTCAAAGGGTTTTCCAAATATCTCCTGAATATTAGTATGCAAATTATTAATCATATCTGTCGCCGAGGAATTGCCCTCTAAATATTTCTGGATAATACTCCAATCATGTTGAGATTCATTATATCTTAAATTAGTAATACAAAAGGATGTGGAATTCCAATCACAACGCAACCAAATTTGCCTTTCAATTGTTAAAACCTTCTTTCCCAACCAACTAACAGTTTGTCTAAGAACATCTATTTGCGTTTGCAAGCGAGTATCAATCATAGTTTGGGAAAGCCAAAGATCCCGTGAATCACGGTGCCAATTTTCTACAAAATGTTTAGTTTGTAAAGATGTATGTAGCGCAATTCCAGAGACAGTGGCTAATGTGGTTACCGTAATTAAACTTAGAATGACTGCTACAACAATACCAATCAATCGTTTAGTTCGTTTTAAAACTTTCCTGAAAAATTCCAATACCAGAGCATCCACTGGATTTTGAGCCCATAGACGTTCTAAATTTACCGGAAGCCAAATATGAGAGCGTTGTTGCAAAATCATAAGAGAATATCCTGGTTTAAATTCTATAGAACTATTAATACAAGAATACAATCGACATTTAATACAACTAATTCCATCATTAAAACTAAAATTTCCTATCAAAATTAGATACGGTAAAGGTACACATGCGGTTACATTAATTTCTTTAAAAATGGTGAAATTATAAGTCGACGCAGTCTTTGCTGTGCCGGAAAAGGTTCCATTATAAAGTCTGACAGTCTTAAGCGCAGCTGCAACTTTCCATAAATGTGTTTGAATATGATCTGGAAATTTTTGATGTGATATGCGAGGGTCTGCGATGCCGCCATCTCCCCACGCCATCAATCGATGGTTCTTCACAGATTCATTCCATCGGTTCCGTGGAGGCATCCTATAAGACAGGGATAAATTACAGCGCAAGACATCCCATTCTGAACAATTTTGTAAGAATTGGCCATATGGTCCCCACATAAGCAGATCCTTATAATATTTTGCAAACCTACCAACACATTCCTGCCATTCAAATGGCTTATAGGCCATTCCAATATAAGTAAAATCAGGACAAGCAGGGAACGAGGGAAATTCATCAAAGGTGACATTTCCCCAGGTCATATTAAGAGACCACGCTTCAAGCCTCTGTAATTGAGTGCGAGAGGAATTAACCATTGGTCCAGGTAAAATCCAATTCTGCCAATTCATATTTACGCATGGCGAGGGACCCAAGCAAATATATGGACCATCCCCTCTATGCAGGAAATTAAAAAAGGTACCGTCATCCTGATTAAGATAAGTCAGATTCTTCCAAGGAGGCGAAAGTATCATCGGGGAGGTATAAATAGGAATATCTGCACTTCCCCAAGGTGCAGGTTCCATCATAGGTGGGTTAGGTATATAAGCCCAATAACTTACATTAGTCGCCTCAATAGGAGGGGGTGACATAGTAAGCAAAGCGCACATGGCCAAAAACAAATGCTCAGGTGTACAAGGCTTTCTTGTTTCCTTCAAAATTTTTTGTCCCTCCCCAGCAAGCTTTTTAATATGCCCCCAAGTGGGTAAAGCAAGAGGCGGAGGCCGCCAGTGATGACGCCTATCCAAATGTAAGTGAGCCATAGCTTGCAGGAGAGATTCATCAGCTTGTAACAACGATTCATGCACTCTCGGGGCTTCCATGCGTCGCCTGACAGCCGTCCGGATTGGTCCGCGACCGGATCCACCTTGCTGGGAGCCAGGAACAGGTTTGTCCATTTTCTGTGGAAACATAAGCATACCCTTTCCCCCTATAAAGCAACAATCCTGGCTGCCATTCTGCATCCGCAGCGGGCTTAAACCATATATGTTCATTCAAGGGGAGAGGAGCCGTCTCTCCCTCTATGAACTGTTTTTCTGCTCTCGAGAGAATATCTCCCTGCGGAAGATTCAAGAAATTCAATGTAAACAATACTTGTGACAAAATGGAACGTGCATTAGATTGAGTAAATGATAATATATGATCTGTTTTCCTCCTTTTTAATTTTTTAATTTGCAATTTTAAAGTACTGTGTGCACGCTCCACAATGGCCTGTCCTTGGGGATTATATTCAATGCCTGTTTTATGTATTATACCATATTGCAAGCAAAAAGCTTGAAATTTTTTACTTTTATATGCTGGCCCAAAAAACACATTTTGGATCCGTGCTGCCAAACCCTCCATGCCTGACAGCGGTAGTCTGACCTATGGGGAGATAAGGTAATAACAATAACTGGGCAATTCGTTCTCCTGCTTCAAAGGACACATCAACTAGGGAAGACATAAGAACTTGAATTTCTCCTCTGTAATCAGCATCAATTATACCTAAGTGAACAGTCACTCCTTTTGATGTCAAACCAGAGCGACCTGTTAATAGAGCAAAAGTGCCAATTGGTAAGGGTCCATAAATTCCAGTAGGAATTTTCTGAGGTCTATCCCCTCCTTTTAAAGTAAATGGCCTTATGGCTGGTATGTCCACTGCGGCACTGTGTTGGGTAGCTGGGCTAAGGGAGAATATGGTTGGTTTCCCCTGTTCATTTGTCCTGGGCCCGGGGTAGGGCCCGAAATCGAGTTTCCCTGCGGCTTTTCTGCAAAACTTGTATTTAATTTAGTGCGACATTCTCGAGCCCAATGTTTTCCCTTCTTACATCGTGGACAAATTCCAGGTCCACGCCCTTTGTCAGGTTTCTTTTCTTTACAGTTCCTTTTCAAATGCCCTAATTGACCGCAACCAAAACATTTCATGCTCTCGAGTTGTTTAGATTGCAAGGAATGCCAGGTAGTGGCCATTGTTTCAGCAAACAGCTGCATCTTTCTACTCTCTGATGTAACATCCTTACAGGCCTTCATGAAAGCATTAATATCTCCTGTATCTTTAATAGGCAATATAATTCTCTTACAATCCTCATTAGCATTTTCATATGCCAGCAGTTTTAACAGCTGCTGTCTAGCTTCTTCTCCTATGACAGTTCTCTCCAAGGTTAATTTTAATCGCGATAAGAACTCGACATAAGGCTCATTAGTCTTTTGAATAACCTTAGTCCAAGATCCATAATGTTCTCCTTTTGGGTGAATACGATCCCAAGCTTCTAAACTAATTTCCCGTAATTGATCATGGATTTCTTCAGGGGTAATAACTTGAGCAGCAATATCAGAATATTGACCTATTCCCGCCAACATTTCGTAAGTTATAGCCTGGACCCGAGGATTGTGACTTAAAGCGTTCTTACGAGCCTGATCCATACAGAGCTCGGAGAACCACATCTGCCATTGCAGATATTCAGGCTCCTTTAAGAGAGCTCTACAAAGGACTCTCCAATCTTCTGGAGCAAAATTATTATAATGTCGAGCTGTACCTATAAGTAGCTCTTTGACATAATGTGATTGCGGTCCACATAAAGTCACTGCCTTTTTTAAACGTGCAATGTCCCCTATATCTATCCCATCATAATAGGGGGCCTGTGCAACTCCCTGGACCGGGGGAGGCCTAATAATTGGAAAAGCAAAGATAGGTCTGTCATCCTCACTCTCATCGTCATTATCCTTTAACGCATCAAGCTCAGCTAAAGCAGCAGAAAGAAAAGGATTTTTGGGAGAAAAAGCTAGCGCGGGCGGCAAAGGCGGAGCGGAAGGCTTTTTCTTAGATTCCCCCGCCATAGTCATGACCCGCTGAAAAACCTTCCATAAGTGCTCGGTCTCGGGATCCGACGTTACTTTCAGTTTCGATTCATCGCTATCGCACTCATTAGGTTCGCGAGGCAGTGCAAGCTTAAAGGCATCCGTTTCTATTGCCTTTTTCTCATTTGTATCAAGGGGAAGGTCCTGTATCGAAGGAGCCACTTCCTTCTGAAAATTCTCAACCGTGCGATCATCCTCCATTGCTTTTAACACTGTAAATATAATCGACCAGATGGACCAAAATCGTACAGGAATCTTTTCCCCCTGCCTCATGGCCTTTTCTACATTATGGCGGACCCGCCGCCAATTATCCACCTCCAGGGAGCCCTCCTCGGGAAACCAAGGATTCCAGTCTCGAACCACTTTCAAACACATCTCAATATCAGTAGAAGCGACAGTAATGCCATAGACAGCAAGTGAATGCTTCAGCATTCGAACATAAGGAGTAGAGGTTTCTTGTCCCATGACCCTGTATTGTATTAAATTACTCACCCTTCCTGAACGTCCTTCAGGGTCCCTGTTCGGGCGCCAATTGTCAACGTCTAGTGCGTTGGGGTCCCTGGGTAAGGGTCGCGAAA
>NW_022591999.1:0-4557 GCF_004348235.1 Phoca vitulina
ACTACGCCCCTGCTGTAAATCATTATAGATCTATATCACTGTAGAAGGTATATAAGAGTATGGAAAATAAACGTTGGCACCTCGGGCTGTTTGCTCAGGGTTCCCTGTGCCTCACTTTACTATCGTCTCTTTTTCTCAGTTCCTTTGCCACCCCAGGTCCACGACTCTCAGAGGTCGACAAGTGGCGCCCGGACCGAGACCTGAAGCCCCCGTCGAGGAGTGATCGGCCAGCAATAGGAATCCTACAGAAGGTGGTAAGTAGGAAAGTTTATTACAGGGTTATAGGGCAATCAAATTCAAAAACATCAGGTTTTAATGCGTTGATACATCATTTTCTTAAAGAATATGGAGCTAAAGTTACTAAGCAGCACATAGAAAAATGTTTGGAAACAGTAGTTGAATATAATCCTTGGTTTCTGGAAGAAGTCTCCTTAGATGAGGAGACTTGGATCCAAGTAAAAAATAATGTCTTAAGGGCTGTGAGACAGGGTGAAATGATTCCCCTTGATTTCTGGCCCATTTGGGCTTTAGTACGAGTGGTGATCAATACTATGGAAACTGGGGATAAGTTATCCCCGGCTGAGGTTGCTAAAGAAACTGCTAACTCTTTACATACATATGAATTAGACGATGATACCTTAGAAAAGGCTAAAATTGAAAGTAAAAAAATTTTCGCGGCTTCACAGTCCTGGCTGTTACCCACGGCCCCTCCGCTTTCAACAGAGGACCCTGCTGAAGGTGATCAACCCCAGGGCCCCGAACAACAATGGGGGATTCAATATGTTGCCTCTCCAGCACCAACTTCCTGCTGCGCACATAAACCTTCTGTGTTATCACTCAGTCCTGCCACCCAGGGAAGTGCCACAGTAGATTTAACCACTCCTTTTACAATAAATCTTCACCCTGGTCTCAGACCCCCAAAAATACCTACGGGTTATTATGGACCTTTACCACGAGGAATCGTGGGTCTTGTGTTAGGAAGATCTAGCCTAAATCTTAAAGGTATCCAGGTGATGACTGGAGTAATAGAGTCTGACTATGAGGGAGAAATAATGGTGGTCTCACAGACTCGGGTTCCTTGGACCTTTAAGGGAGGAGATAGAATTGCCCAGTTATTATTATTGCCCTATGTACAAATTGGTCAGTCCCAACGGATCAGACGAGGAGGATTTGGTAGTACTGATCCTCTCATGGTTAAATGGGCTTCATTATTGACTCAGACTGATCATCCTTCTATGACTCTTAAAATTAGAGGAAAGACTTTCTCAGGTCTAGTAGCTGATATTTCAGTAATAGCCTCCCAACATTGGCCTCATACGTGGCCCACGCAAGCAACCTCTAGTTCGGTAGAAGGAGTAGGTTTTGTGACGGCAGAAGAAATTCGACAAAGTAGTGTGCCACTTAAATGTGAGGGACCAGACCAAATTATCCAGCCTTTCATCTTAAGTACCCCCATTAATCTTTGGGGAAGGGACCTCTTGCAACAATGGGGAGCCGAGCTAATCATCCCCCCAAGTCAACCAGCTAATCAAATCATGACAAAAATGGGCTATAAACCAGGACAGGGCTTAGGCAAACAACATCTAGGAATCACAGAGCCTATCATTGCCCAAGGACAAACTCATAGGGCTGGACTGGGTTACCCTTTTTTCTAGGGGCCATTGAGGAAAAGAGGCCTGCCCCCATTAAAATAACATGGAAAACTTCTTCCCCAGTTTGGACTCCTCAATGGCCCCTTCCGATAGAAAAATTGCAGGCCTTAGAGCAAATTGTTCAAGAACAATTGTGGACAGGACATATAGAGCCTTCGCAATCTCCTTGGAACTCTCCCGTTTTTGTAATCAGAAAGAAATCAGGCAAATGGAGGCTCTTAATAGACCTTCGGAATGTTAATGCCGTCGTGGAGCCTCTGGGCGCCTTGCAACCTGGGTTACCTACTCCTATGGCCATTCCCAAACAATGGCCATTAGTAATAATAGATCTTAAGGATTGTTTCTTTACCATAGCCATTCCTTGGGGGGATGATTAGCTCGGCTCCCCATTGTTGCAAGAGGTCCCTTCCCCAAAGATTAATGGGGGCACTTAAGATGAAAGGCTGGATAATTTGGTCTGGTCCCTCACATTTAAGTGGCACACTACTTTGTAGTAGGATAAGGAGAAATTTGCCTTTTCTGTTCCAAGCACTAACAGGACCAATGAAACGATATCACTGGACAGTTTTGGCACAGGGTATGACTAATTCTCCTACCATGTGTCAGTATTATGTTGGCCAGGTCCTCTGACCTGTTAGAAAGCATTATTCTCAGTCCTATATTATTCATTATATGGATGATATTTTGCTGGCGTCACAAACTGAAACCGAGTTACAAAATGTGTATCAGGCCACTTCCCAACATTTGACTTCCGCCGGTCTCATAATAGCCCCGGAGAAGATCCAAACAACTACTCCAGCTTCTTACCTAGGCACTGTGGTAGATAGAACCACAGTGAAACCTCAAACAATGCAAATTCGTAGGGATACCCTCCTTAGACTTAACGATTTCCAAAAACTCCTAGGAGACGTTAACTGGATTCGCCCTCTCCTAGGGATTCCAACTTATAAATTACAAAATTTATTTAACACTTTACAAGGTGATTCTGCTTTAGATAGTCCTCGCACTCTATCCTCAGAGGCAGAGGCCGAATTGCAGTTTGTTGAGGAGTGATTAAAAACTGCCTTTGCTTACAGATATGATGATTCTCTCCCCCTGCTGCTTCTTATTTTCGCTACCCCTCATTCTCTGACTGGTGTCATAGCACAAGAAGACAAACCTCTCGAATGGGTGACTTTACATACAAAAAATTTTCGAACTGTTACTCCATATCTGTCTCTTGTCGCTTCACTCATTCTCCAAGGACGAAAGCGTTCTATTCAAATTCTTGGTTTTGACCCAGTGCTCATTGTTTTACCTATCTCTTCCACATCTTTTAAGGAAGTCCTTCTCTTCTCTACTGATCTGCAAATATCTCTTGCTGATTATACTGGGCGCATAGGTTGCCACTATCCATCAGGTAAACTATGGGACTTCCTAAAGCGCACTGCCTGGGTTATAAATCGCGTTTTTCTTAACATTCCAATTCCCTCAGCTCCTACATACTTTATTGATGGCTCTTCCTCTGGGCGCGCCGGAGTCTGGGGTCCCACTCTTCAATGCTCCATAAAAACCCCTTACACTTCTGCTCAACAGGTCGAACTTGCAGCTTTATTGTTCTTATTGCAGAATGTTCATCATCCTATAAATATCGTGTCTGATTCCGCTTACATAGTTGGCATTGTTGCGCCTTTGGAAACAGCTCTTATTTCCACAACTCACTCTATCATTAACCCTCTGCTTTAAGAACTACAATTAGAAGTTCAATCTCGAACTCACCCTTTGTTCATTACTCATATCCGCTCTCATTCTAACCTCCCTGGACCTCTTACACAAGGGAATCAATCTGCTGATTTACTGGCTACTCCTATCTTTGAAACTCCACAGGCAGAATATGCCCATCTTTATACCAACGCCAACCACCTTCATTCGCACTATAAATACCCTTGCGTTCTGCCAGGCAGATTGTCTCTTTCTGTCCTGTTTGTCAACCTCTACATTTAACTGAGCATCCGGCGGGCGTCAATCCCAGAGGCACAGCTCCTGATTGTATTTGGCAAACGGACGTTACTCATTTCCCACCTTTCGGACGTCTCTCGTATATTCATGTTACAATAGACACCTTTTCAGGATTTCTTCATGCTACTCCATTGACAGGAGAAAAGGCTGGGCGTTATTTCTCATTTGCTTGAATGTTTTGCTATTAAGGGGTTACCTACTTGTATCAAGACAGATAATGGCCCAGCATATACTAGCAAAAAAGTACGAGAATTCCTTGCAGAATGGCAAATACAGCATATCACAGGTATTCCTTATAATCCTCAGGGACAAGCTGTAGTGGAAAGGGCATGTGCCACCATTAAGAAACAACTGCGTAAAACTATTTCTAAAACGAAAGGGGGAATCTCCCCCCGAGACGTCATGGCACAAACTCCAAGGAAAACCATATACTAGAGCTGACAAACATTTCTCACCAGCCTCAATCTCAACTCAGGACGCACCCATGTGGATAAAAAATGAGGAAAATAATTGGTTGCCCGGGAAATTAATTACCCGAGGCCCTGGTTATGCTTGTATCATTCCAGATGGATCCAGTAGAGCAGTTTGGATACCTCTTCGGAAAGTCCGGCCCAGGACCGGCAATGAGACCCTCAAAAAACAAATGAGTGCCCAAAATCTCCATCACAGAGTGCTTACGACAGCAGCTAATTTGAAAAAAGAAAGGGGGAGCTGTGGGAAACAGAATGCCACAACGACCACTGGTGCATGTTCGCTCAGACTCCGAGATCTCTGAGAAAACTCGAGATTGCAGGGTTAAAAATAACCAAAAGGATCAGAGTGAAATGCCCTTGGAACGTGTGTGGTCAGTTCTAAAGTACCAGCAGAAGATGTTTAGTAGATAGGAAGCCAGCTGTAAACAGCACAC
>NW_022592000.1:0-4557 GCF_004348235.1 Phoca vitulina
ACTACGCCCCTGCTGTAAATCATTATAGATCTATATCACTGTAGAAGGTATATAAGAGTATGGAAAATAAACGTTGGCACCTCGGGCTGTTTGCTCAGGGTTCCCTGTGCCTCACTTTACTATCGTCTCTTTTTCTCAGTTCCTTTGCCACCCCAGGTCCACGACTCTCAGAGGTCGACAAGTGGCGCCCGGACCGAGACCTGAAGCCCCCGTCGAGGAGTGATCGGCCAGCAATAGGAATCCTACAGAAGGTGGTAAGTAGGAAAGTTTATTACAGGGTTATAGGGCAATCAAATTCAAAAACATCAGGTTTTAATGCGTTGATACATCATTTTCTTAAAGAATATGGAGCTAAAGTTACTAAGCAGCACATAGAAAAATGTTTGGAAACAGTAGTTGAATATAATCCTTGGTTTCTGGAAGAAGTCTCCTTAGATGAGGAGACTTGGATCCAAGTAAAAAATAATGTCTTAAGGGCTGTGAGACAGGGTGAAATGATTCCCCTTGATTTCTGGCCCATTTGGGCTTTAGTACGAGTGGTGATCAATACTATGGAAACTGGGGATAAGTTATCCCCGGCTGAGGTTGCTAAAGAAACTGCTAACTCTTTACATACATATGAATTAGACGATGATACCTTAGAAAAGGCTAAAATTGAAAGTAAAAAAATTTTCGCGGCTTCACAGTCCTGGCTGTTACCCACGGCCCCTCCGCTTTCAACAGAGGACCCTGCTGAAGGTGATCAACCCCAGGGCCCCGAACAACAATGGGGGATTCAATATGTTGCCTCTCCAGCACCAACTTCCTGCTGCGCACATAAACCTTCTGTGTTATCACTCAGTCCTGCCACCCAGGGAAGTGCCACAGTAGATTTAACCACTCCTTTTACAATAAATCTTCACCCTGGTCTCAGACCCCCAAAAATACCTACGGGTTATTATGGACCTTTACCACGAGGAATCGTGGGTCTTGTGTTAGGAAGATCTAGCCTAAATCTTAAAGGTATCCAGGTGATGACTGGAGTAATAGAGTCTGACTATGAGGGAGAAATAATGGTGGTCTCACAGACTCGGGTTCCTTGGACCTTTAAGGGAGGAGATAGAATTGCCCAGTTATTATTATTGCCCTATGTACAAATTGGTCAGTCCCAACGGATCAGACGAGGAGGATTTGGTAGTACTGATCCTCTCATGGTTAAATGGGCTTCATTATTGACTCAGACTGATCATCCTTCTATGACTCTTAAAATTAGAGGAAAGACTTTCTCAGGTCTAGTAGCTGATATTTCAGTAATAGCCTCCCAACATTGGCCTCATACGTGGCCCACGCAAGCAACCTCTAGTTCGGTAGAAGGAGTAGGTTTTGTGACGGCAGAAGAAATTCGACAAAGTAGTGTGCCACTTAAATGTGAGGGACCAGACCAAATTATCCAGCCTTTCATCTTAAGTACCCCCATTAATCTTTGGGGAAGGGACCTCTTGCAACAATGGGGAGCCGAGCTAATCATCCCCCCAAGTCAACCAGCTAATCAAATCATGACAAAAATGGGCTATAAACCAGGACAGGGCTTAGGCAAACAACATCTAGGAATCACAGAGCCTATCATTGCCCAAGGACAAACTCATAGGGCTGGACTGGGTTACCCTTTTTTCTAGGGGCCATTGAGGAAAAGAGGCCTGCCCCCATTAAAATAACATGGAAAACTTCTTCCCCAGTTTGGACTCCTCAATGGCCCCTTCCGATAGAAAAATTGCAGGCCTTAGAGCAAATTGTTCAAGAACAATTGTGGACAGGACATATAGAGCCTTCGCAATCTCCTTGGAACTCTCCCGTTTTTGTAATCAGAAAGAAATCAGGCAAATGGAGGCTCTTAATAGACCTTCGGAATGTTAATGCCGTCGTGGAGCCTCTGGGCGCCTTGCAACCTGGGTTACCTACTCCTATGGCCATTCCCAAACAATGGCCATTAGTAATAATAGATCTTAAGGATTGTTTCTTTACCATAGCCATTCCTTGGGGGGATGATTAGCTCGGCTCCCCATTGTTGCAAGAGGTCCCTTCCCCAAAGATTAATGGGGGCACTTAAGATGAAAGGCTGGATAATTTGGTCTGGTCCCTCACATTTAAGTGGCACACTACTTTGTAGTAGGATAAGGAGAAATTTGCCTTTTCTGTTCCAAGCACTAACAGGACCAATGAAACGATATCACTGGACAGTTTTGGCACAGGGTATGACTAATTCTCCTACCATGTGTCAGTATTATGTTGGCCAGGTCCTCTGACCTGTTAGAAAGCATTATTCTCAGTCCTATATTATTCATTATATGGATGATATTTTGCTGGCGTCACAAACTGAAACCGAGTTACAAAATGTGTATCAGGCCACTTCCCAACATTTGACTTCCGCCGGTCTCATAATAGCCCCGGAGAAGATCCAAACAACTACTCCAGCTTCTTACCTAGGCACTGTGGTAGATAGAACCACAGTGAAACCTCAAACAATGCAAATTCGTAGGGATACCCTCCTTAGACTTAACGATTTCCAAAAACTCCTAGGAGACGTTAACTGGATTCGCCCTCTCCTAGGGATTCCAACTTATAAATTACAAAATTTATTTAACACTTTACAAGGTGATTCTGCTTTAGATAGTCCTCGCACTCTATCCTCAGAGGCAGAGGCCGAATTGCAGTTTGTTGAGGAGTGATTAAAAACTGCCTTTGCTTACAGATATGATGATTCTCTCCCCCTGCTGCTTCTTATTTTCGCTACCCCTCATTCTCTGACTGGTGTCATAGCACAAGAAGACAAACCTCTCGAATGGGTGACTTTACATACAAAAAATTTTCGAACTGTTACTCCATATCTGTCTCTTGTCGCTTCACTCATTCTCCAAGGACGAAAGCGTTCTATTCAAATTCTTGGTTTTGACCCAGTGCTCATTGTTTTACCTATCTCTTCCACATCTTTTAAGGAAGTCCTTCTCTTCTCTACTGATCTGCAAATATCTCTTGCTGATTATACTGGGCGCATAGGTTGCCACTATCCATCAGGTAAACTATGGGACTTCCTAAAGCGCACTGCCTGGGTTATAAATCGCGTTTTTCTTAACATTCCAATTCCCTCAGCTCCTACATACTTTATTGATGGCTCTTCCTCTGGGCGCGCCGGAGTCTGGGGTCCCACTCTTCAATGCTCCATAAAAACCCCTTACACTTCTGCTCAACAGGTCGAACTTGCAGCTTTATTGTTCTTATTGCAGAATGTTCATCATCCTATAAATATCGTGTCTGATTCCGCTTACATAGTTGGCATTGTTGCGCCTTTGGAAACAGCTCTTATTTCCACAACTCACTCTATCATTAACCCTCTGCTTTAAGAACTACAATTAGAAGTTCAATCTCGAACTCACCCTTTGTTCATTACTCATATCCGCTCTCATTCTAACCTCCCTGGACCTCTTACACAAGGGAATCAATCTGCTGATTTACTGGCTACTCCTATCTTTGAAACTCCACAGGCAGAATATGCCCATCTTTATACCAACGCCAACCACCTTCATTCGCACTATAAATACCCTTGCGTTCTGCCAGGCAGATTGTCTCTTTCTGTCCTGTTTGTCAACCTCTACATTTAACTGAGCATCCGGCGGGCGTCAATCCCAGAGGCACAGCTCCTGATTGTATTTGGCAAACGGACGTTACTCATTTCCCACCTTTCGGACGTCTCTCGTATATTCATGTTACAATAGACACCTTTTCAGGATTTCTTCATGCTACTCCATTGACAGGAGAAAAGGCTGGGCGTTATTTCTCATTTGCTTGAATGTTTTGCTATTAAGGGGTTACCTACTTGTATCAAGACAGATAATGGCCCAGCATATACTAGCAAAAAAGTACGAGAATTCCTTGCAGAATGGCAAATACAGCATATCACAGGTATTCCTTATAATCCTCAGGGACAAGCTGTAGTGGAAAGGGCATGTGCCACCATTAAGAAACAACTGCGTAAAACTATTTCTAAAACGAAAGGGGGAATCTCCCCCCGAGACGTCATGGCACAAACTCCAAGGAAAACCATATACTAGAGCTGACAAACATTTCTCACCAGCCTCAATCTCAACTCAGGACGCACCCATGTGGATAAAAAATGAGGAAAATAATTGGTTGCCCGGGAAATTAATTACCCGAGGCCCTGGTTATGCTTGTATCATTCCAGATGGATCCAGTAGAGCAGTTTGGATACCTCTTCGGAAAGTCCGGCCCAGGACCGGCAATGAGACCCTCAAAAAACAAATGAGTGCCCAAAATCTCCATCACAGAGTGCTTACGACAGCAGCTAATTTGAAAAAAGAAAGGGGGAGCTGTGGGAAACAGAATGCCACAACGACCACTGGTGCATGTTCGCTCAGACTCCGAGATCTCTGAGAAAACTCGAGATTGCAGGGTTAAAAATAACCAAAAGGATCAGAGTGAAATGCCCTTGGAACGTGTGTGGTCAGTTCTAAAGTACCAGCAGAAGATGTTTAGTAGATAGGAAGCCAGCTGTAAACAGCACAC
>NW_022592001.1:0-4557 GCF_004348235.1 Phoca vitulina
GATTCTGTTACTCTACCTATCTACATTCTTCATGTGTCTATCATCACATGGTAGACCCCATGACCACCAGCAAGCCGGCCATATCTTCTCAGCTTAACATTTCCAGTAATAGAATTTCACTCTCCATCCATTTATATATCCTATGGAATTCTCTGCTTTCCCCTTACCCAAAGTTGGTCAAACTCAAGGTTTAAGGCACAGTCCTCCAGACTGCCAAATCTGTCTGAGACTTCTGATACCAACTGCAATGATTAAGCCAAAGTGCAAAATCAGAAGGAAAAGTCCCCACAAGACTGCTTTTTAGACACCAGCCACAAGTTCAGGGGTCCCAAAGGACTATGCTCACTTCAGACCAGCTAGTTACAAATTCAGGGGTTCTCATGTCCACCTTCAGTTTCAATAACTCACTAGAACAACCCACAGGACTCAGGAAAATATTAGACTTATCATTATAGTTTTTTTTTTTTTTTTTTTTTTTTTTAATAGCAAAAGGATACATGTTAGAGCCAGCCAAAGGAAAAAATGCCTAGGGGTAAAGTCTGGATGATGTGATAGATATATCTTTGTGTACACACACACACACACACACACACACACACACACAATGGAATATTATTCAACCATAAAAAGAATGAAATCTTGCCATTTGCAATAATATGGATGGAGCTAGAGAGCATAATGCTAGGTGAAATAAGTCACTCAAAGAAACAAATACCATATGATTTCACTCATATGTGAAATTTCAGAAACAAAACAAACAAGCAAAGGGAGAAAAAGGGGAGAGAGAGAGAGAGAAACCAAGAAACAGACTCTTAACTATAGAGAACAAAGTGATGGTTACCAAAGGGGAGGTGGGTGAAGGAATGGGTTAAATAGGTGATGGGGATTAAGGCAGGCACCTGTTGTGATAAGCACCAGGTGTTGTAAGGAAGGGTGGAGTCACTATATTGTATACCTGAAACTGATACAACACTGTATGTTAACTAACTAGAATTAAAATAAAAACAAAAAAATTAAATTTTATCATAGGTATGTATGTTTGGGAAAAAACAAGGTATACATCAGGCTCGGTACTATCCGTGGTTTCAGGCATCCACTGGGGGTCTTAGAACATATCCACTGTGGATAAGGGGGGATTACCATACTTCAGTATCCAAAAATATTCAGACTTTAAAAACTAATAAATAGGTGTCTTAAGGGAGATAGGAAGAAATGATTCTTAAAAACCTATCATTAGAAACTAATCAAATCAAAATCTAAGTAAAACATTAAGCATACATATAAGAAAGCTATTTGAAGAGTACGGTTTCAAAATATTTGTCTGTAGTATGAACTTCCCAGTGCTTTAGAATGAGGGAGAAGTTCATAAAGAAAAGAGATTTGAGTTGGGAAACAAAAGTCCTGATTTCATGCTTCCTTCCCACCACTTTATGTACTAAGCAACCATGGGCAAGTCACTGAACTGGCCTCAGCTATTACAGATGTGAAGTGGGGATAACAGTCCTTATTTTCCTATCTTACTGGATTCTTCATGTGATATGTTGAGAAAGTATTATATAAAAAGAGTGGCACTAGTAATTATGACTGGTTTTTTTTGCTGTGTACATATAAGGAAGCATCACACAATTAAGGCAAAATACGTGAACTTCAATTGCTTGCATAATTATTGTGTCAAGAGAGAAAAGTTGTTCACATTACTCCACAAAGAGACACCTCACCACATTTTAAAAAAGCATAAAATATTAATGTTATGTCTAGCAATACATGTTATGCCAAGGTTTAGAATTTATGACTAAGAAGACAGATGGCTATAAACTTACATATTTAGCAATAATAGCAGAATTAACCAATGCCAATCCTGTCAACCAGAATATTGACACTAGCACAGTATGATAGAGGATTATGAACACCATCTTCCGAATTCCCAAGCTCCAAGTTCCATGGGAACAAATTTCCCAGGTCACTTAAGATATAATTTTATTATCTTAAGGATCGTATGATTTAAACAATCACTTTTAGCCTAAATTAGCAGAATTTCTAAGTTGTGACCAAAGAATAATGTAGGTCCCCTGACAAGCTTCCTCATTAATAATAACCATCTTCCATTTTGCCGCTGAAGATGTCAAATGACTGAACTGATACAATTTTCCATACAGTCTGAGCATCACAGTACTTCAATGAACATTGCTTCAAAGCCAGACTCCCAGCCGGGAAATCTTCAAGCCACCTTTGACTCCTCTGTCCCTTCAAGCCCTCACATTCAATGTTATTAAATTTCCTGGATATTTCCTTAAGATATCTCTCAAATTTGTTCCTTTATCTCCATTTTCACTGCCACTATCATAGTCCACATCACCACCTTTTGCCAGTACTCTAGTCTCCAGTTTTTTCTCCCTTCAATCCAGCCTATAAATCCCTGCCCATTTATCTCCCTAAAATACTGCTTACATCCTGCCACATGCTTGCTCAGGAGCCTATACTCAAGTAAATCCTTTGATCTCAGGGGAGGAGCTTTCAAAAAGCACTGTTGCCCAAGTCCTACCTGAAGAGGTTCTGATTTAATTCATCTGGGACGGAGCCCAGACATTAATTTTTCTTTAAAGGTTCCTCGGGTGTTTCTAATGTATAGCCAGGTTTGGGAACCACTTCGATGAATCTCTAGTGCCTATTAAGTCAAACTAGGACTCCTGTAGCAGACACTGCAGGTGCTCTCCTGAGACTCCCTCCCATCCCTTTGACCTTTCTATGCACCCATCCCCAGCTTCAGGTTTGTTTGGTTTTTTTTTAATTGTTATGTTAATCACCATACGTTACATCATTAGTTTTTGATGTAGTGTTCCATGATTCATTGTTTGCTTATAACACCCAGTGCTCCATGCAGAACGTGCCCTCTTTAATACCCATCACTAGGCTAACACATCCCCCCATCCCCCTCCCCTCTAGAAAACTCAGTTTGTTTCTCAGAGTCCATAGTCTCTCATGTTTGTCTCCCCCTCCGATTTTCCCCCCTTCATTTCTCCTTTCCTACTATCTTCTTTTTTTTTTTTTTAACATATAATGTATTATTTGTTTCAGAGGTACAGGTCTGTGATTCAACAGTCTTACACAATTCACAGCGCTCATTCAGGTTTGTTTCTAATGGCCATCCATACCTGTTACTCTTCTGATGACTGCCCTTGTGTAACTAGTGCTATTGCATCCTTGCTCCAGCAGAGAAAACAGAAAGGGTCTGGGGATTTATAGCCCCTGGGGCAGCTCTAAGTCAATGCCTAAGTAATGTGGGAGTATGAATGCCTAGCTCCCTTGCCTGGATCTGGGCATATTCTGAGATGTAATTTACACTTCAGAACTCCCTGGCAGACCAGACTAAGACAAAGACTTTACCTAAAAACACACACACCCTTGACTGGCTTTTTCCCCTTCCCTTTACTCCCTTACTTATTTCATCTGGGAGCACTTCCTTAAGAAATCACTTGCACACAAAACCTCATCACAAGGTCTGCTTATGAAGAATCCAACCTGTCTGACATCTTGCTTAAAACAATTCATAACTTGGTCCCACCATGTTTTCTGCAATTATCCATCATGTACCAGCGGTGCTAGTTTTCTCATCAATTGTACTTACCCACAGTACTCTTTAAGTCTGCTATTTCCCAAGTGACCTCTGGGACTATCAAAACTTCCTGACTTTCAAAAACAAACTCTAGATATCACTCCCATCCCATGCATAGCCCAAAGCCCTACCCATGATAGTTGCTCAATAAATGTGGTTTGAACTGGTGCTGCCTCCCCCATGAAACTTGCTTTGACAAATTCTAGCACACATAACCCTAGCTGTATTCTCTAACTTCTATATTTAATGTCATACCCACATTCATTTGTTGACTTATTCAACAGATATTTATGTGATTACTATGCCCCAGGAACTGTGCTCATCATGGGGAATGAAACAGTAAGTATGGATTTTTCTGTCCCCATGGAGCTTAAAGTCAAGTTAAGGATATAGATATTAAGCAAATAATCAAACTAATAAATGTTGATTTATAGTCATGAACATCTAAGGTGAGATAAATGGTGCTGTGAGAGAACACAGAAAGTAATAAATGTCCTTAACTAGGACTTCTTGGCATAAATAATGAAGAAGTGGCTACTGTCCTGTTCTCTATTGCAGGGATTCTTGGTCCCACCCCCTGAAATTGCATACAAATTTTGTGTGACCATGTATTATTCTTTTAATAGATTTTCAAGAGGTCCATAACCACAAATGTTGCACAATGCCAACCCTATAGAAAACATGCCACGTTTACTAACTGCCTCCGACGTGTGCCCTGTCTGTAGCTCTCTGTTCATAGAAATGTTAATATTTTCTCTTGTATTTGATATAATTTAGTATAATGTTAGACATATGCTCATCACTTAACAAATATTTGTTTTCCTCCCTGTGTTTAGCCTGAGTATTTCCACAGAACTCAGACTCTCAAAAACAAATAAGGAAAGTGTCTTTATTTTCTTTATTGAACAAGAGCCCATTTTGAGCAGTTGTGGGTGGGGTGAAAA
>NW_022592002.1:0-2943 GCF_004348235.1 Phoca vitulina
TTGCAGACAGCATATCGATGGGTCTTGTTTTTTAATCCAATCTGATAACCTGTGTCTTTTGATTGGGGCATTTAGCCCATTTACATTCAGGGTAACTATTGAAAGATATGAATTTAGTGCTATTGTGTTGCCTGTAAGGTGACTGTTACTGTATATTGTCTCTATTCCTTTCTGTTCTATTTTACTTTTAGGCTGTCTCTTTGCTTAGAGGACCCCTTTCAATATTTCTTATAGGACTAGTTTGGTGATTGCAAATTCTTTTGGTTTCTGTTTGTCCTCAAAGCTTTTTATCTCTCCTTCTATTTTCAATGACAGCCTAGCTGGATATAGTATTCTTGGCTGCATATTTTTCTCGTTTAGTGCCCTGAATATATCATGCCAGTCCTTTCTGGCCTGCCAGGTCCCTGTGGCTAGGTATGCTGCCAATCTAATGTTTCTACCGTTGTAGGTTACAGACCTCTTGTCCCGAGCTGCTTTCAGATTTTCTCTTTGTCTCTGAGACTTGTGAGTTTTACTATGAGATGTCGGGGTGTTGACCTATTTTTATTGATTTTGAGAGGGGTTCTCTGTGCCTCCTGGATTTTGATGCCTGTTTTCTTCCCAAAATTGGGGAAATTCTCTGCTATAATTTGCTCCAATATACCTTCTGCCCCCCTCTCTCTTTCTTCTTCTTCTGGGATCCCAATTATTCTAATATTTTTTCTCTTTATGGTATCACCTTTTTAAATCTCTTGAATTCTCCCCTCATGATCCAGTAGTTGTTTACCCCTCTTTCTCTCAGCTTCTTTATTCTCCATCATTTGGTCTTCTATATCCTTAATTCTCTCTTCTGCCTCATTTATCCTAGCAGTTAGAGCCTCCACTTTTTTCTTTTTCTTTTTTTTTTTTTTAAGATTTTATTTATTTATTTGACAGAGAGAGACACAGCGACAGAGGGAACACAAGCAGGGGGAGTGGGAGAGGGAGAAGCAGGCTTCCCGCCAAGCAGGGAGCCGGATGCGGGGCTTGATCCCAGGATTCTGGGATCATGACCTGAGCTGAAGGCAGATGCTTAATGACTGAGCCACCCAGGCGCCCCTAGAGCCTCCACTTTTGATTGCACCTCATTAATAGCCTTTTTGATTTCGACTTGGTTAGATTTCACTTCTCCAGAAAGGGATTCTCTAGTGTCTTCTATGCTTTTTTTCAAGCCCAGCTAGTAACTTTATAATCGTTATTCTGAACTCTATTTCTGACATTTTACTAATGTCCATGTTGAGGTCTCTGGCAGTTGGTACTGCTTCTTGTTCTCTTTTTTCTTTCTTTTTTTTTTTTGAGGTGAGTTTTTCTGTTTTGTCATTTTGTCCAGAGAAGAATAGATGAATGAGAGAACAAACTGCTAAAAGGGTAACAACGACCCCAGAAGAATATACACTAAACAAATCAGAAGAGACCCGAAACCAGGGGGAAAAGGGAGGGGGGAAAAAAAAAAAGAATATCAGACTGGTGAATAGAACAGAGCCACACACTAGATTTTGGGTGTATTTTGGTCTGTTTGTTAGAAGAAACTGCCTCCCAAAATTTTAAAGAAAGAAAAACTTATATATATACAAAAATAAGGGTAAATATAATGAGGGGATGGAATATGTAAAAATGAAAATTAAAAATTTTTAAAAAGGCATTGATAAGTGGGTTGAAAAAGGAAAGAAAAATTCAAAAAGAAAAAGAAAAAACTAAAGAAAATTTAAAAAATTAACTTTGAAAGACTAAAGAATCATGGGGGGAAAAGAGCCATGAATTCTATGTGCTGTATTCCTCTAGTGCTGGAGTTTTGCAGTTCTCATTGATCAGTAAACTTGGTCTTGGCTGGATGTTCTTGCTGATCTTCTGGGGGAGGGGCCTGTTGCAGAGATTCTCAAATGTCTTTGCCCGAGAAGGAATTGCACCGCCCTTGCCCGGGGCCAGGCTAAGTAATCTGCTCGGGTTTGCTCTCGGTAGCTTTTGTTCCTTGCAAGCTTTCCATACAGCTTTGGAGGACGCGAGTGAAAATGGCAGCCTCCTAATCTCTGGTCCTGGAGGAGCCAAGAGCTTGGGCCCCACTCCTCAGTGTGCCCCCAGAGAAAAGCAGTCAGTCACTCCCGTCTCCCCGGTCTCTGGCCGTACTCCGTGCTCACCCGGCCTGTGACCAAGCATTTCTATCTCTGGCACCCGATCCAGTTTGGAGTCTCCAAACCCAGCAGATCCCTGTGGTGCGCTCCTGTGCCACTCCTCCCGGGGGAGGAAGGGGGGTCTCCCCGGATCTGCCGCTTGTTGGGTCCCTGCTGGAGGAGCAGTGGCCCGACTGTGCCACGGATCACAGTTTATGGCAACCCCGAGCTGAGAGCCCGTGCCTCAGCTCCGTCTCTGCAGCCGGCTTCCCCGCTCCGGCACCTGGGAGCTCTGCTGCACTCAGGCACCCCCGGTCTTTCTGTGACCCCGAGGGTCCTGAGACCACACTGTCCCGTGAGGGCTCCAACCCGGGCTTAGCCACTGGAGCGACGTCCCTCAGCGAAGCAGACTTCTTTTTTTTTTTTTTTTTTTTATATTTTTTTTTTTTTTTTTTTACCCCCCACACATTACATCATTAGTTTTAGATATAGTGTTCCATGATTCATTGTTTGTGCATAACACCCAGTGCTCCATGCAGAACGTGCCCTCCTCAATACCCATCACCAGGCTAACCCATCCATCCAACCCCCTCCCCTCTAGAACCCTCAGTTTGTTTTTCAGAGTCCATGGTCTCTCATGGTTCTTCTCCCCCTCCGATTTCCCCCCCCTCATTCTTCCCCTCCTGCTACATTCTTCTTCTTCTTTTTTTCTTTCTTAACATATATTGCATTATTTGTTTCAGAGGTACGGATCTGAGATTCAACAGTCTTGCACAATTCACAGCGCTTACCAGAACACATACCCTCCCCAGTGTCC
>NW_022592002.1:3043-4549 GCF_004348235.1 Phoca vitulina
CCCACTCCAGCAACCCTCAGTTTGTTTCCTGAGATTAAGAATTCCTCATATCAGTGAGGTCATATGATACATGTCTTTCTCTGTTTGACTTATTTCGCTCAGCATAATACCCTCCAGTTCCATCCACATCGTTGCAAATGGCAAGATCTTATTCCTTTTGATGGCTGCATAATATTCCATTGTATATATATACCACATCTTCTTTATCCATTCATCTGTTGATGGACATCTCGGCTCTTTCCACAGTTTAGCTATTGTGGACATTGCTGCTATAAACATCGGGGTGCACGTAGCCTTTCGGGTCCCTACTTTTGTATCTTTGGGGTAAATACCCAGTAGTGCAATTGCTGGATCATATGGTAGCTCTATTTTCAACTTTTTGAGGAACCTCCATACTGTTTTCCAGAGTGGCTGCACCAGCTTGCATTCCCACCAACAGTGTAGGAGGGTTCCCCTTTCTCCGCATCCCCGCCAACATCTGTCATTTCCTGACTTGTTAATTTTAGCCATTCTGACTGGTGTGAGGTGGTATCTCATTGAGGTTTTGATTTGGATTTCCCTGATGCCGAGCGATATTGAACACTTTTTCATGTGTCTGTTGGCCATTTGGATGTCTTCTTTGGAAAAATGTCTGTTCATGTCTTCTGCCCATTTCTTGATTGGATTCTTTGTTCTTTTGGTGTTGAGTTTGATGAGTTCTTTATAGATTTTGGATACTAGCCCTTTATCTGATATGTCATTTGCAAATATCTTCTCCCATTCTGTCAGTTGTCTTTTGGTTTTGTTGACTGTTTCCTTTGCTTTGCAAAAGCTTTTTATCTTGATGAAGTCCCAATAGTTCATTTTTGCCCTTGCTTCCCTTGCCTTTGGCAATGTTTCTAGGAAGAAGTTGCTGCGGCTGAGGTCGAAGAGGTTGCTGCCTGTGTTCTCCTTTAGGATTTTGATGGACTCCTGTCTCACATTGAGGTCTTTCAACCATTTGGAGTCTATTTTTGTGTGTGGTGTAAGGAAATGGTCCAGTTTCATTCTTCTGCATGTGGCTGTCCAATTTTCCCAACACCATTTGTTGAAGAGACTGTCTTTTTTCCATTGGACATTCTTTCCTGCTTTGTCAAAGATTAGTTGACCATAGAGTTGAGGGTCCATTTCTGGGCTCTCTATTCTGTTCCATTGATCTATGTGTCTGTTTTTGTGCCAGTACCATACTGTCTTGATGATGACAGCTTTGTAGTAGAGCTGGAAGTCTGGAATTGTGATGCCGCCAGCTTTGCTTTTCTTTTTCAACATTCCTCTGGCTATGCAGGGTCTTTTCTGGTTCCATACAAATTTTAGGATTATTTGTTCCATTTCTTTGAAGAAGTGGATGGTATTTTGATGGGGATTGCATTGAATGTGTAGATTGCTCTAGGTAGCATTGACATCTTCACAATCTTTGTTCTTCCAATCCATGAGCATGGAACGTTTTTCCATTTCTTTGTGTCTTCCTCAATTTCTTTCATGAGTATT
>NW_022592003.1:0-468 GCF_004348235.1 Phoca vitulina
TTCATTGTTTGTGCATAACACCCAGTGCTCCATGCAGAACGTGCCCTGCTCAATACCCATCACCAGGCTAAGCCATCCTCCCAACCCCCTCCCCTCTAGAACCCTCAGTTTGTTTTTCAGAGTCCATCGTCTCTCATGGTTCTTCTCCCCCTCCGATTTCTCCCCCTTCATTCTTCCCCTCCTGCTACATTCCTCTTCTTCTTTTTTTCTTTCTTAACATATATTGCATTATTTGTTTCAGAGGTACAGATCTGAGATTCAACAGTCTTGCACAATTCACAGCGCTTACCAGAACACATACCCTCCCCAGTGTCCAACACCCAGTGACCCTATCCCTCCCACCCCACCCCCCACTCCAGCAACCCTCAGTTTGTTTCCTGAGATTAAGAATTCCTCATATCAGTGAGGTCATATGATACACGTCTTTCTCTGTTTGACTTATTTCGCTCAGCATAATACCCTCCAGTT
>NW_022592003.1:568-2402 GCF_004348235.1 Phoca vitulina
TATATATATATATACACACACACACACATATATATATATATATATACCACCTCTTCTTTATCCATTCATCTGTTGGGGGACATCTTGGCTCTTTCCACAGTTTGGCTATTGTGGACATTAATAGCAAGCGTTCTAACTCGGAGAAACAACACTGAAGAGAAACCGTGCTTTAGCTACCGACGACCTCTGTGTGGGAGGAAGCAGTTTAGGGTGTACTGTGGGTGAGAGCCTGGGGACGGGTTCCGTTTCGTAAAATCGAGGGAGAGACAGGCCGGAGAGAAGGCAGCTCTCAACTCACACCATGGTTATGGGGCTAGTACCGTTGCCCCGGGTGTGTGTGCAGGCTTCATGAAAACCGCCTAAGTCGAATGAAAAACTCGCTGGAGAATCCATGCTTCAGCTAAAAGAGCCGCTCCTGAGGGTGGAAGCATTTTGTTGTGTGCGTGCGTGAGAGCCCTGCAAGGGAGTCCAAAGCCTTTTGCGAGTGAGCCTCAGGCCCCAGCACAAGGCAGAACACGACTCCCCGTGTGTTTCATCAAGCTAGCACTGCGGCCCCACTTTGGCATGGAAGTCTCATCACTAGCGTTCTAACTCAAAGAAACAGCAGTGTAGAGAAATCGTGCTTTAGTTACTGTCGACCTCTAGGCGGAGGAAGCAGTATACAGGGTACCGTGGGTGAGAGCCTGGGGAACGGGTTGCATACGTGAAACCGAGGGAGAAACCGTTCCGGGCAGAAGGCACCTCTGGACTCAGCTCTTGCTACCTGAAGCTAACACTACTGCTCCATGTGTGCTTGGAATGCTCCGTGCTCAACACTGCCTTGGAAGGAACAAGCCTGTAAAGACTCCCAGCTGCAGCTCATTCACCTACCAGGCTGCTAAGGCCAAGAAGCAATGGTGTATAGTTCCTGCCCTTTATGTAACATTGCCGTTCCTGAAGACGGAGGAATTTTACAGTGCTCCTGTAGGAGAGACCGGGAAAGGGTCCCATACGTGAAATGGAGTGAGAAACAGGCCGGTGTGGAAGGGAGCTCTCAACTCACCTCTTGTTTCTGAGGCTAGTACCCTTGCCCCGGGGGTGCCTGCAGGCCTAAAGCCAACCACCTAACTCAAGGGAACAACTCTTTAGAGAATTCCTGCTTCGGCTAAAATAGCCATGCCTGAGGGTGGACGCATTTTGCTGTGTGCAAGCGTGAGCGCCCTGCAACTGAGTCCCAAACCATTTTCTGTGTGAGACTCAGGCCCCGGAAGAAAGCAGAACACGACTCCCCACTTGTTTCATGAGGCTAGCCCTGCGGCCCCACTTTTGCATGGAAGTCTAATCGCTAGCATTGTAACTCGGAGACACAACACGGTAGAGAAACCGTGCTTTAGGTACCGTCGACCTCTGTGTGGGAGGAAGCAGTTTAGGGTGTACTGTGGGTGAGAGCCTGAGGACGGGTTGCATTTCGGAAAATCGGGGGAGGGACAGGCTGGGACACAAGGCAGCTCTCCACTCACACCATGGTTATGGGGCTGGCACGGTTGCCCCGGGTGTGCGAGCAGGCTTAAAGACAACCACCTAACTCGAAGGAAAAACTTGGTAGAGAATCCATGCTTCAGCTAAAACAGCCACTCCAGAGGGTGGAAGCATTTTGTTGTGTGCGTGCGTGAGAGCCCTGCAAGGGAGTCCAAAGCTTTTTGCGAGTGAGACTCAGGCCCCAGCAGAAGGCAGAACACGACTCGCCATGTGTTTCATCAAGCTAGCACTGCGGCCCCACTTTTGCCTGGAAGTCTAATCACTAGCGTTCAAACTCGAAGAAACAACAGTGTAGAGAAACCGTGCTTTAGCGACC
>NW_022592003.1:2502-4547 GCF_004348235.1 Phoca vitulina
GGGGGACAGGTTCCATAGGTAAAATCGAGGGAGAGACAGGCAGCTGTCAACTCACCTCTTGTTTACGAGGCTAGTGCAGTTGCCCCGGGTGTGCCTGCAGGCCTAAAGCCAAGCACCTAAGTCGAAGGAACAACTCTGTAGAGAATTCCCGCTTCAGCGAACATAGGCATTCCTGAGGCTGGAAGCATTTTGCTGTGTGCCTGCGTGAGAGAAGTGCAATGGAGTCCCAAACCATTTTCCGTGTGAGACTCAGGCCCCGGGAGAAGGGAGGATACGCCTCCCCACTTGTTTCATGAAGTTAGCACTGCGGCCCCACTTTTGCATGGAAGTCTAATCGCTAGCGTTGTAACTCGGAGAAACAACACTGTAGAGAAACCGTGCTTTAGCTACCGTCGACCTCTGTGGGAGGAAGCAGTATAGGGTGTACTGTGGGTGAGAGCCTGGGGACGGGTTCCATTTCGTAAAATCGGGGGAGAGACAGGCCGGTACACAAGGCAGCCCTCCACTCATACCATGGCTATGGGGCTAGTACCGTTGCCCCGGGTGTGCGTGCAGGCTCAAAGACAACCACCTAACTCGAAGGAAAAACTCGGTAGAGAATCCATGCTTCAGCTAAAACAGCCACTCCAGAGGGTGGGGAAGCATTTTGTTGTGTGCGTGCGTGAGAGCCCTGCAAGGGAGTCCAAAGCTTTTTGCGAGTGAGACTCAGGCCCCAGCAGAAGGCAGAACACGACTCGCCGTGTGTTTCATGAAGCTAGCGCTGCGGCCCCACTTTCGCATGGAAGTCTAATCGCCAGCGTTCTAACTCGAAGAAACAACACGGTAGAGAAATCGTGCTTTAGCTACCATCCACGTCTCTGAGGGAGGAAGCAGTTTCCAGGCTACCGTGGGTGAGAGCCTGGGGAACGGGTTCCTTACGTGAGACCGAGGGAGAAGAAGTCCGGGCCAGAAGGCACCTCTCGACTCAGCTCTTGTTACCTGAAGCTAACACTACTGCTCCATGTGTGCCTAGGAATGCTAAGTGCTCCACACTGATTTGGCAGAAAGAAGCCGGTCAAGAATCCCAGCTTCAGCTCATTCGCCTCGCCACAGGGTGGCAGCATTTTCAACTCTGCTTGAGTGCAAACCTGGCGAATGAGTCCCAGCCGAATTCCGAGGCAGAAATAAGCATGGGCAGGAGGCAGCTATCGACTCAACTCTTGTTTCGGGAAACTAGATCGGCTCTCCCGTGTGTGCGTGTAGTCCTAAGTGCCATCCACCCAACGCAAAGGAACAAAAGTGCAGAGAACCCGTGCCTCAGCAAAGATCGCCCTTCCTGAGCGTGCACTTCATCTGTTGTGTGTTTTTGTGAAAGCATGAGAAATGGAACCAAAACGTAACTCGGAGTGAGAAGCAGGCCTGGAAGGAAGGCTGCTGTGGACTCACCTCTTGTTTGAGGAGATTAGCACTGCTGTACCCTGTGTGCCTGGATGCCTAGTTCCCAGGCTACTAACACCAAGAATCAATGCTATAGAGTTACTGCGCTTTAGTTAACATTGCCGTTCCTGAAGCCAGAGGAATTTGACAGTGCTCGTGTCTGAGAGCCCGGGGAAAGGGTCCCATACGCGAAATGGAGTGAGAAACAGGCCGGAGCGGAAGGCAGCTCTCAACTCACCTCTTGTTTCTGAGGCTAGTACCCTTGCCCCGGGTGTGCCTGCAGGCCTAAAGCCAACCACCTAACTCAAAGGAACAACTCTGTAGAGATTTCCTGCTTCGGCTAAAGTAGCCATGCCGGAGGGTGGACGCATTTTGCTGTGTGCATGCGTGAGCGCACTGCAAGTGAGTCCAGACCCATTTTCCGTGTGGGACTCAGGCCCCGGCAGAAGGCAGAACACGACTCCCCACTTGTTTCATGAAGCTAGCACTGCGGCCCCACTTTTGCATGGAAGTCTGATAGCAAGCGTTCTTTTTCTTTATTATTATTCAATGTTTTTATTGTTATGTTAATCCCCATACATGACATCATTAGTTTTAGATATAGTGTTCCATGATTCATTGTTTGTGCA
>NW_022592004.1:0-468 GCF_004348235.1 Phoca vitulina
TTCATTGTTTGTGCATAACACCCAGTGCTCCATGCAGAACGTGCCCTGCTCAATACCCATCACCAGGCTAAGCCATCCTCCCAACCCCCTCCCCTCTAGAACCCTCAGTTTGTTTTTCAGAGTCCATCGTCTCTCATGGTTCTTCTCCCCCTCCGATTTCTCCCCCTTCATTCTTCCCCTCCTGCTACATTCCTCTTCTTCTTTTTTTCTTTCTTAACATATATTGCATTATTTGTTTCAGAGGTACAGATCTGAGATTCAACAGTCTTGCACAATTCACAGCGCTTACCAGAACACATACCCTCCCCAGTGTCCAACACCCAGTGACCCTATCCCTCCCACCCCACCCCCCACTCCAGCAACCCTCAGTTTGTTTCCTGAGATTAAGAATTCCTCATATCAGTGAGGTCATATGATACACGTCTTTCTCTGTTTGACTTATTTCGCTCAGCATAATACCCTCCAGTT
>NW_022592004.1:568-2402 GCF_004348235.1 Phoca vitulina
TATATATATATATACACACACACACACATATATATATATATATATACCACCTCTTCTTTATCCATTCATCTGTTGGGGGACATCTTGGCTCTTTCCACAGTTTGGCTATTGTGGACATTAATAGCAAGCGTTCTAACTCGGAGAAACAACACTGAAGAGAAACCGTGCTTTAGCTACCGACGACCTCTGTGTGGGAGGAAGCAGTTTAGGGTGTACTGTGGGTGAGAGCCTGGGGACGGGTTCCGTTTCGTAAAATCGAGGGAGAGACAGGCCGGAGAGAAGGCAGCTCTCAACTCACACCATGGTTATGGGGCTAGTACCGTTGCCCCGGGTGTGTGTGCAGGCTTCATGAAAACCGCCTAAGTCGAATGAAAAACTCGCTGGAGAATCCATGCTTCAGCTAAAAGAGCCGCTCCTGAGGGTGGAAGCATTTTGTTGTGTGCGTGCGTGAGAGCCCTGCAAGGGAGTCCAAAGCCTTTTGCGAGTGAGCCTCAGGCCCCAGCACAAGGCAGAACACGACTCCCCGTGTGTTTCATCAAGCTAGCACTGCGGCCCCACTTTGGCATGGAAGTCTCATCACTAGCGTTCTAACTCAAAGAAACAGCAGTGTAGAGAAATCGTGCTTTAGTTACTGTCGACCTCTAGGCGGAGGAAGCAGTATACAGGGTACCGTGGGTGAGAGCCTGGGGAACGGGTTGCATACGTGAAACCGAGGGAGAAACCGTTCCGGGCAGAAGGCACCTCTGGACTCAGCTCTTGCTACCTGAAGCTAACACTACTGCTCCATGTGTGCTTGGAATGCTCCGTGCTCAACACTGCCTTGGAAGGAACAAGCCTGTAAAGACTCCCAGCTGCAGCTCATTCACCTACCAGGCTGCTAAGGCCAAGAAGCAATGGTGTATAGTTCCTGCCCTTTATGTAACATTGCCGTTCCTGAAGACGGAGGAATTTTACAGTGCTCCTGTAGGAGAGACCGGGAAAGGGTCCCATACGTGAAATGGAGTGAGAAACAGGCCGGTGTGGAAGGGAGCTCTCAACTCACCTCTTGTTTCTGAGGCTAGTACCCTTGCCCCGGGGGTGCCTGCAGGCCTAAAGCCAACCACCTAACTCAAGGGAACAACTCTTTAGAGAATTCCTGCTTCGGCTAAAATAGCCATGCCTGAGGGTGGACGCATTTTGCTGTGTGCAAGCGTGAGCGCCCTGCAACTGAGTCCCAAACCATTTTCTGTGTGAGACTCAGGCCCCGGAAGAAAGCAGAACACGACTCCCCACTTGTTTCATGAGGCTAGCCCTGCGGCCCCACTTTTGCATGGAAGTCTAATCGCTAGCATTGTAACTCGGAGACACAACACGGTAGAGAAACCGTGCTTTAGGTACCGTCGACCTCTGTGTGGGAGGAAGCAGTTTAGGGTGTACTGTGGGTGAGAGCCTGAGGACGGGTTGCATTTCGGAAAATCGGGGGAGGGACAGGCTGGGACACAAGGCAGCTCTCCACTCACACCATGGTTATGGGGCTGGCACGGTTGCCCCGGGTGTGCGAGCAGGCTTAAAGACAACCACCTAACTCGAAGGAAAAACTTGGTAGAGAATCCATGCTTCAGCTAAAACAGCCACTCCAGAGGGTGGAAGCATTTTGTTGTGTGCGTGCGTGAGAGCCCTGCAAGGGAGTCCAAAGCTTTTTGCGAGTGAGACTCAGGCCCCAGCAGAAGGCAGAACACGACTCGCCATGTGTTTCATCAAGCTAGCACTGCGGCCCCACTTTTGCCTGGAAGTCTAATCACTAGCGTTCAAACTCGAAGAAACAACAGTGTAGAGAAACCGTGCTTTAGCGACC
>NW_022592004.1:2502-4547 GCF_004348235.1 Phoca vitulina
GGGGGACAGGTTCCATAGGTAAAATCGAGGGAGAGACAGGCAGCTGTCAACTCACCTCTTGTTTACGAGGCTAGTGCAGTTGCCCCGGGTGTGCCTGCAGGCCTAAAGCCAAGCACCTAAGTCGAAGGAACAACTCTGTAGAGAATTCCCGCTTCAGCGAACATAGGCATTCCTGAGGCTGGAAGCATTTTGCTGTGTGCCTGCGTGAGAGAAGTGCAATGGAGTCCCAAACCATTTTCCGTGTGAGACTCAGGCCCCGGGAGAAGGGAGGATACGCCTCCCCACTTGTTTCATGAAGTTAGCACTGCGGCCCCACTTTTGCATGGAAGTCTAATCGCTAGCGTTGTAACTCGGAGAAACAACACTGTAGAGAAACCGTGCTTTAGCTACCGTCGACCTCTGTGGGAGGAAGCAGTATAGGGTGTACTGTGGGTGAGAGCCTGGGGACGGGTTCCATTTCGTAAAATCGGGGGAGAGACAGGCCGGTACACAAGGCAGCCCTCCACTCATACCATGGCTATGGGGCTAGTACCGTTGCCCCGGGTGTGCGTGCAGGCTCAAAGACAACCACCTAACTCGAAGGAAAAACTCGGTAGAGAATCCATGCTTCAGCTAAAACAGCCACTCCAGAGGGTGGGGAAGCATTTTGTTGTGTGCGTGCGTGAGAGCCCTGCAAGGGAGTCCAAAGCTTTTTGCGAGTGAGACTCAGGCCCCAGCAGAAGGCAGAACACGACTCGCCGTGTGTTTCATGAAGCTAGCGCTGCGGCCCCACTTTCGCATGGAAGTCTAATCGCCAGCGTTCTAACTCGAAGAAACAACACGGTAGAGAAATCGTGCTTTAGCTACCATCCACGTCTCTGAGGGAGGAAGCAGTTTCCAGGCTACCGTGGGTGAGAGCCTGGGGAACGGGTTCCTTACGTGAGACCGAGGGAGAAGAAGTCCGGGCCAGAAGGCACCTCTCGACTCAGCTCTTGTTACCTGAAGCTAACACTACTGCTCCATGTGTGCCTAGGAATGCTAAGTGCTCCACACTGATTTGGCAGAAAGAAGCCGGTCAAGAATCCCAGCTTCAGCTCATTCGCCTCGCCACAGGGTGGCAGCATTTTCAACTCTGCTTGAGTGCAAACCTGGCGAATGAGTCCCAGCCGAATTCCGAGGCAGAAATAAGCATGGGCAGGAGGCAGCTATCGACTCAACTCTTGTTTCGGGAAACTAGATCGGCTCTCCCGTGTGTGCGTGTAGTCCTAAGTGCCATCCACCCAACGCAAAGGAACAAAAGTGCAGAGAACCCGTGCCTCAGCAAAGATCGCCCTTCCTGAGCGTGCACTTCATCTGTTGTGTGTTTTTGTGAAAGCATGAGAAATGGAACCAAAACGTAACTCGGAGTGAGAAGCAGGCCTGGAAGGAAGGCTGCTGTGGACTCACCTCTTGTTTGAGGAGATTAGCACTGCTGTACCCTGTGTGCCTGGATGCCTAGTTCCCAGGCTACTAACACCAAGAATCAATGCTATAGAGTTACTGCGCTTTAGTTAACATTGCCGTTCCTGAAGCCAGAGGAATTTGACAGTGCTCGTGTCTGAGAGCCCGGGGAAAGGGTCCCATACGCGAAATGGAGTGAGAAACAGGCCGGAGCGGAAGGCAGCTCTCAACTCACCTCTTGTTTCTGAGGCTAGTACCCTTGCCCCGGGTGTGCCTGCAGGCCTAAAGCCAACCACCTAACTCAAAGGAACAACTCTGTAGAGATTTCCTGCTTCGGCTAAAGTAGCCATGCCGGAGGGTGGACGCATTTTGCTGTGTGCATGCGTGAGCGCACTGCAAGTGAGTCCAGACCCATTTTCCGTGTGGGACTCAGGCCCCGGCAGAAGGCAGAACACGACTCCCCACTTGTTTCATGAAGCTAGCACTGCGGCCCCACTTTTGCATGGAAGTCTGATAGCAAGCGTTCTTTTTCTTTATTATTATTCAATGTTTTTATTGTTATGTTAATCCCCATACATGACATCATTAGTTTTAGATATAGTGTTCCATGATTCATTGTTTGTGCA
>NW_022592005.1:0-4540 GCF_004348235.1 Phoca vitulina
TCTCTGGGGGCTCGCTGAGGAGCGGGACCCCGAGTTCTCGGCTCCTCTGGGGCGGAGACTGGGAGGCCGCCATTTCCACTCTCCGCCTCCAAAGCTGTACGGAAAGCTTGCAGGGAACAAAAGCTCCAGAGAGCAAACCCGAGCAGATTACTTAGCCCGGACCGGCAAGGGCCGGGCAATTTTGCCTCCGGCAAAGACATTTGGGAACCACGGCAACAGGCCCCTCCCCCAGAAGATCAGCGAGAACAGCCAGCCAAGACCAAGTTTACCGATCAATGAGAACGGCAGAACTCCAGCGCTAGGGGAATACTGCACATAGAATTCATGGCTTTTTTACCATGATTCTTTAGTCTTTCAAAGTTAATTATTTTTTTTAACTGTCTTTTTTTCTTTTTTCTTTTTTTCTTTTTTTTTGAATTTTTCTTTTTCCCTTCTTCAACGAACATCTTATCAATCCCTTTTTTTAAAAAAAACATTTTTATTTTTCACTTTTAAAGTCATATTCTATCCCTTCATAGTAGTTACCTGTATTTTTGGCATATATATATAAGTTGTTCTCTCTTTAAAATTTTGAGATAGTTTCTTCTAACAGATCAAAATATACTCTAAATCTCTAGTGTATGGTTTTTTTCTACTCCCCTGCCTGATCACATTCTCTCCCTTTTTTCTTTCTTTTATTTTTTTTTAATCCTCTTCTTTCTTTTTTCAAACAACTTATCAAATCCTTTTTTAAAATTTTTTATAATTTCCATCTTTACAGTCATATTCCATCCCTTCATCATATCAACCCTTATTTTTGTACATATATAAGTTTTTCTTTCTTTAAAATTTTGGGAGGGACTTTCTTTTAACAGACCAAAATACACCCAAAATCTAGTGTGTGGCACTGATCTATAAACCAGCCTGATCATATTTGATCACATTCTGTTTTTGTTTTGTTTTGTTCTGCTTTTGTTTGTTTTTATCTTTATCTTTATCTTTTTCTTTTTTCTTTTTTTCTTTCTTTTTCTTTTTTCTCTCTTTCCCTTTCTTTTCCCACTGCTTCAGGTCTTTTCTGATTTGCTTAGAGTATATTTTCTGGGGACGTTGTTACCCTGCTAGCATTTTGTTCTCTCATTAATCTATTCTCCTCTGCAAAAATGACAAGACGGAAAAAATCACCTCAACAAAAAGAACAAGAGGTAGTACCGACTGCCAGAGACCTACTCAATACGGACATTAGTACGATGTCAGATCTAGAGTTCAGAATCATCACTTTAAAGATACTAGCTGGGCTTGAAAAAAACATGGAAGTTATTAGAGAAACCCTTTCTGGAGAAGTAAAAGAACTAAAATCTAACCAAGTAGAAATCAAAAAGGCTATTAATGAGGTGCAATCAAATATGGGGGCGCTAACTGCTAGGATAAATGAGGCAGAAGAAAGAATCAGTGAGATAGAAGACCAAATGATGGAAAATAAAGAAGCTGAGAAAAAGAGAGATAAACAACTACTGGATCACGAGGGCAGAATTCGAGAGATAAACGATACCATAAGACGAAACAACATTAGAATAATTGGGATCCCAGAAGAAGAAGAAAGAGAGAGAGGAGCAGAAGGTATAATGGAGCAAATTATAGCAGAGAACTTCCCTAATTTGGGGAAGGAAACAGGCATCAAAATCCAGGAAGCACAGAGAACCCCTCTCAAAATCAATAAAAATAGGTCAACACCCCGACATCTAATAGTAAAACTTACGAGTCTCAGAGACAAAGAGAAAATCCTGAAAGCAGCTCGGGAGAAGAGATCTGTAACCTACAATGGTAGAAACATTAGATTGGCAACAGACTTATCCACAGAGACCTGGCAGGCCAGAAAGGACTGGCAGGACATATTCAGAGCACTAAATGAGAAAAATATGCAGCCAAGAATACTATATCCAGCTAGGCTGCCATTGAAAATTGAAGGAGAGATAAAAAGCTTCCAGGACAAACAAAAACTAAAGGAATTTGCAAACACGAAACCAGCCCTACAAGAAATCTTGAAAGGGGTCCTCTAAGCAAAGAGAGAGCCTAAAAGCAACATAGACCAGAAAGGAACACAGACAATATACAGTAACAGTCACTTTACAGGCAATACAATGGCACTAAATTCCTATCTTTCAATAGTTACCCTGAATGTAAATGGGCTAAATGCCCCAATCAAAAGACACGGGCTATCAGATTGGATAAAAAAACAAGACCCATCGATATGCTGTCTGCAAGAGACTCATTTTAGACCCAAAGACACCCCCAGATTGAAAGTGAGGGGGTGGAAAACCATTTACCATGCTAATGGACACGAAAAGAAAGCTGGGGTGGCAATCCTTATATCAGACAAATTAGATTTTAAACCAAAGACTGTAATAAGAGATGAGGAAGAACACTATATCCTACTTAAAGGGTCTATCCAACAAGAAGATCTAACAATTGTAAATATCTATGCCCCTAACATGGGAGCAGCCAATTATATAAGGCAATTAATAACAAAAGCAAAGAAACACATTGACAACAATACAATAATAGTGGGGGACTTTAACAGCCCCCTCACTGAAATGGACAGATCATCTAAGCAGAAGATCAACAAGGAAATAAAGACTTTAAAGGACACACTGGACCAAATGGACTTCACAGATATATTCAGAACATTCCATCCAAAAGCAACAGAATACACATTCTTCTCTAGTGCCCATGGAACATTCTAAGAATAGAACACATCCTAGGTCACAATCAGGTCTCCACCGATACCAAAAGATTGGGATCATTCCCTGCATAATTTCAGACCACAGTGCTTTGAAACTAGAACTCAATCACAAGAGGAAAGTCGGAAAGAACTCAAATACATGGAGGCTAAAGAGCATCCTACTAAAGAATGAATGGGTCAACCAAGAAATTAAAGAAGAATAAAAAAAAAATCGTGGAAACCAATGAAAATGAAAACACAACTGTTCAAAATCTTTAGGTTGCAGCATAGGCAGTTCTAAGAGGAAAGTATATAGCAACAGAAGCCTTTCTCAAGAAACAAGAAAGGTCTCAAATACACAACTTAACCCCACACCTAAAGGAGCTGGAGAAAGAACAGCAAATAAAGCCTAAACCCAGCAGGAGAAGAGAAATAATAAAGATCAGAGCAGAAATCAATGAAATAGAAACCAAAAGAACAGTAGAACAGATCAACGAAACTAGGAGCTGGTTCTTTGAAAGAATTAACAAGATTGATAAACCCCTGGCCAGACTTATCAAAAAGAAAAGAGAAACGACCCAAATAAACAGAATCATGAATGAAAGAGGAGAGATCACAACCAACACCAAAGAAATACAATTATAAGAACATATTCTGAGCAACTCTATGCCAGCAAATTAGATAACCTGGAAGAAATGGATGCATTCCTAGAGATGTATCAACTACCAAAACTGAAATGGGAAGAAATAGAAAACCTGAACAGACCTATACCACTAAGGAAATTGAAGCAGTCATCAAAAATCTCCCCCCCCCCCAAAAAAAGCCCAGGGCCAGATGGCTTCCCAGGGGAATTCTACCAAACTTTTCAAGAAGAATTAATACCTATTCTTCTGAAACTGTTCCAAAAAATAGAAATGGAAGGAAAACATCCAAATTCATTTTATGAGGCCACCATTACCTTGATCCCAAAACCAGACAAAGATCCCATCAAAAAGGATACTTACAAAACAATATCCTTGGTGAACATGGATGCAAAAATTCTCACCAAAATACCAGCCAATAGGATCCAACAGTACATTAAAAGGATTATTCACCACGACCAAGTGGGATTTAACCCTGGGCTGCAAGGTGGGTTCAACATCCACAATCAATCAATGTAATACAATACTTTAATAAAAGAAAGAACAAGAACCATATGATCCTCTCAATAGATGCAGAAAAAGCATTTGACAAAGTACAGCATCCTTTCTTAATCAAAACTCTTCAGAGTATAGGGATAGAGGGTACATACCTCAATATCATAAAAGCCATCTATGAAAAACCCCAGTGAATATCAATCTCAATGGGGAAAAACTGAGAGCTTTCCCCCTAAGGTCAGGAACGTGGCAGGGATGTCCACTATCACCACTGCTATTCAACATAGTATTAGAAGTCTTAGCCACAGCAATCAGACAACAAAAAGAAATAAAAGGCATCCAAATCGGCAAAGAAGAAGTCAAACTCTCACTATTTGCAGACGATATGACACTTTATGTGGAAAACCCAAAAGACTCCACCCCAAAACTGCTAGAACTCATACAGGAATTCAGTAAAGTGGCAGGATATAAAATCAATGCACAGAAATCAGTGACCTTCCTATACACCAACAACAAGACAGAAGAAAGAGAAATTAAGGAGTCGATCCCATTTACAATTGCACCCTAAACCATAAGATACCTAGGAATAAATCTAACCAAAGAGGCAAAGATATCTGTACTCAGAAAACTATAAAATACTCATGAAAGAAATTGAGGAAGACACAAAGAAATGGAAAAACGTTCCATGCTCATGGATTGGAAGAAC
>NW_022592006.1:0-4540 GCF_004348235.1 Phoca vitulina
TCTCTGGGGGCTCGCTGAGGAGCGGGACCCCGAGTTCTCGGCTCCTCTGGGGCGGAGACTGGGAGGCCGCCATTTCCACTCTCCGCCTCCAAAGCTGTACGGAAAGCTTGCAGGGAACAAAAGCTCCAGAGAGCAAACCCGAGCAGATTACTTAGCCCGGACCGGCAAGGGCCGGGCAATTTTGCCTCCGGCAAAGACATTTGGGAACCACGGCAACAGGCCCCTCCCCCAGAAGATCAGCGAGAACAGCCAGCCAAGACCAAGTTTACCGATCAATGAGAACGGCAGAACTCCAGCGCTAGGGGAATACTGCACATAGAATTCATGGCTTTTTTACCATGATTCTTTAGTCTTTCAAAGTTAATTATTTTTTTTAACTGTCTTTTTTTCTTTTTTCTTTTTTTCTTTTTTTTTGAATTTTTCTTTTTCCCTTCTTCAACGAACATCTTATCAATCCCTTTTTTTAAAAAAAACATTTTTATTTTTCACTTTTAAAGTCATATTCTATCCCTTCATAGTAGTTACCTGTATTTTTGGCATATATATATAAGTTGTTCTCTCTTTAAAATTTTGAGATAGTTTCTTCTAACAGATCAAAATATACTCTAAATCTCTAGTGTATGGTTTTTTTCTACTCCCCTGCCTGATCACATTCTCTCCCTTTTTTCTTTCTTTTATTTTTTTTTAATCCTCTTCTTTCTTTTTTCAAACAACTTATCAAATCCTTTTTTAAAATTTTTTATAATTTCCATCTTTACAGTCATATTCCATCCCTTCATCATATCAACCCTTATTTTTGTACATATATAAGTTTTTCTTTCTTTAAAATTTTGGGAGGGACTTTCTTTTAACAGACCAAAATACACCCAAAATCTAGTGTGTGGCACTGATCTATAAACCAGCCTGATCATATTTGATCACATTCTGTTTTTGTTTTGTTTTGTTCTGCTTTTGTTTGTTTTTATCTTTATCTTTATCTTTTTCTTTTTTCTTTTTTTCTTTCTTTTTCTTTTTTCTCTCTTTCCCTTTCTTTTCCCACTGCTTCAGGTCTTTTCTGATTTGCTTAGAGTATATTTTCTGGGGACGTTGTTACCCTGCTAGCATTTTGTTCTCTCATTAATCTATTCTCCTCTGCAAAAATGACAAGACGGAAAAAATCACCTCAACAAAAAGAACAAGAGGTAGTACCGACTGCCAGAGACCTACTCAATACGGACATTAGTACGATGTCAGATCTAGAGTTCAGAATCATCACTTTAAAGATACTAGCTGGGCTTGAAAAAAACATGGAAGTTATTAGAGAAACCCTTTCTGGAGAAGTAAAAGAACTAAAATCGAACCAAGTAGAAATCAAAAAGGCTATCAATGAGGTGCAATCAAATATGGGGGCGCTAACTGCTAGGATAAATGAGGCAGAAGAAAGAATCAGTGAGATAGAAGACCAAATGATGGAAAATAAAGAAGCTGAGAAAAAGAGAGATAAACAACTACTGGATCACGAGGGCAGAATTCGAGAGATAAACGATACCATAAGACGAAACAACATTAGAATAATTGGGATCCCAGAAGAAGAAGAAAGAGAGAGAGGAGCAGAAGGTATAATGGAGCAAATTATAGCAGAGAACTTCCCTAATTTGGGGAAGGAAACAGGCATCAAAATCCAGGAAGCACAGAGAACCCCTCTCAAAATCAATAAAAATAGGTCAACACCCCGACATCTAATAGTAAAACTTACGAGTCTCAGAGACAAAGAGAAAATCCTGAAAGCAGCTCGGGAGAAGAGATCTGTAACCTACAATGGTAGAAACATTAGATTGGCAACAGACTTATCCACAGAGACCTGGCAGGCCAGAAAGGACTGGCAGGACATATTCAGAGCACTAAATGAGAAAAATATGCAGCCAAGAATACTATATCCAGCTAGGCTGCCATTGAAAATTGAAGGAGAGATAAAAAGCTTCCAGGACAAACAAAAACTAAAGGAATTTGCAAACACGAAACCAGCCCTACAAGAAATCTTGAAAGGGGTCCTCTAAGCAAAGAGAGAGCCTAAAAGCAACATAGACCAGAAAGGAACACAGACAATATACAGTAACAGTCACTTTACAGGCAATACAATGGCACTAAATTCCTATCTTTCAATAGTTACCCTGAATGTAAATGGGCTAAATGCCCCAATCAAAAGACACGGGCTATCAGATTGGATAAAAAAACAAGACCCATCGATATGCTGTCTGCAAGAGACTCATTTTAGACCCAAAGACACCCCCAGATTGAAAGTGAGGGGGTGGAAAACCATTTACCATGCTAATGGACACGAAAAGAAAGCTGGGGTGGCAATCCTTATATCAGACAAATTAGATTTTAAACCAAAGACTGTAATAAGAGATGAGGAAGAACACTATATCCTACTTAAAGGGTCTATCCAACAAGAAGATCTAACAATTGTAAATATCTATGCCCCTAACATGGGAGCAGCCAATTATATAAGGCAATTAATAACAAAAGCAAAGAAACACATTGACAACAATACAATAATAGTGGGGGACTTTAACAGCCCCCTCACTGAAATGGACAGATCATCTAAGCAGAAGATCAACAAGGAAATAAAGACTTTAAAGGACACACTGGACCAAATGGACTTCACAGATATATTCAGAACATTCCATCCAAAAGCAACAGAATACACATTCTTCTCTAGTGCCCATGGAACATTCTAAGAATAGAACACATCCTAGGTCACAATCAGGTCTCCACCGATACCAAAAGATTGGGATCATTCCCTGCATAATTTCAGACCACAGTGCTTTGAAACTAGAACTCAATCACAAGAGGAAAGTCGGAAAGAACTCAAATACATGGAGGCTAAAGAGCATCCTACTAAAGAATGAATGGGTCAACCAAGAAATTAAAGAAGAATAAAAAAAAAATCGTGGAAACCAATGAAAATGAAAACACAACTGTTCAAAATCTTTAGGTTGCAGCATAGGCAGTTCTAAGAGGAAAGTATATAGCAACAGAAGCCTTTCTCAAGAAACAAGAAAGGTCTCAAATACACAACTTAACCCCACACCTAAAGGAGCTGGAGAAAGAACAGCAAATAAAGCCTAAACCCAGCAGGAGAAGAGAAATAATAAAGATCAGAGCAGAAATCAATGAAATAGAAACCAAAAGAACAGTAGAACAGATCAACGAAACTAGGAGCTGGTTCTTTGAAAGAATTAACAAGATTGATAAACCCCTGGCCAGACTTATCAAAAAGAAAAGAGAAACGACCCAAATAAACAGAATCATGAATGAAAGAGGAGAGATCACAACCAACACCAAAGAAATACAATTATAAGAACATATTCTGAGCAACTCTATGCCAGCAAATTAGATAACCTGGAAGAAATGGATGCATTCCTAGAGATGTATCAACTACCAAAACTGAAATGGGAAGAAATAGAAAACCTGAACAGACCTATACCACTAAGGAAATTGAAGCAGTCATCAAAAATCTCCCCCCCCCCCAAAAAAAGCCCAGGGCCAGATGGCTTCCCAGGGGAATTCTACCAAACTTTTCAAGAAGAATTAATACCTATTCTTCTGAAACTGTTCCAAAAAATAGAAATGGAAGGAAAACATCCAAATTCATTTTATGAGGCCACCATTACTTTGATCCCAAAACCAGACAAAGATCCCATCAAAAAGGATACTTACAAAACAATATCCTTGGTGAACATGGATGCAAAAATTCTCACCAAAATACCAGCCAATAGGATCCAACAGTACATTAAAAGGATTATTCACCACGACCAAGTGGGATTTAACCCTGGGCTGCAAGGTGGGTTCAACATCCACAATCAATCAATGTAATACAATACTTTAATAAAAGAAAGAACAAGAACCATATGATCCTCTCAATAGATGCAGAAAAAGCATTTGACAAAGTACAGCATCCTTTCTTAATCAAAACTCTTCAGAGTATAGGGATAGAGGGTACATACCTCAATATCATAAAAGCCATCTATGAAAAACCCCAGTGAATATCAATCTCAATGGGGAAAAACTGAGAGCTTTCCCCCTAAGGTCAGGAACGTGGCAGGGATGTCCACTATCACCACTGCTATTCAACATAGTATTAGAAGTCTTAGCCACAGCAATCAGACAACAAAAAGAAATAAAAGGCATCCAAATCGGCAAAGAAGAAGTCAAACTCTCACTATTTGCAGACGATATGACACTTTATGTGGAAAACCCAAAAGACTCCACCCCAAAACTGCTAGAACTCATACAGGAATTCAGTAAAGTGGCAGGATATAAAATCAATGCACAGAAATCAGTGACCTTCCTATACACCAACAACAAGACAGAAGAAAGAGAAATTAAGGAGTCGATCCCATTTACAATTGCACCCTAAACCATAAGATACCTAGGAATAAATCTAACCAAAGAGGCAAAGATATCTGTACTCAGAAAACTATAAAATACTCATGAAAGAAATTGAGGAAGACACAAAGAAATGGAAAAACGTTCCATGCTCATGGATTGGAAGAAC
>NW_022592007.1:0-4538 GCF_004348235.1 Phoca vitulina
CCAATCTATGAGCATGGAATGTTTTTCCATTTCTTTGTGTCTTCCTCAATTGATTTATATTATTTCTTAATGTTGTAATATAAAATCTTACTACACATGATATCATAGAAGCAATAAACCCATTTTTTTTAACAAAGTTAGTTAAGACTTTTTCCCAAAGAAATTTCTTCCTTTTGAGCAATCAACATTATAGATCTTCTAGAGTTCACCCTCTTGGTTACCTATTACAAATCCATGTTTTCCTTCAGCTTGCTAAAATCACCCAGGTTTTTTCAGTGATCCACCCTATCATCCACATGAATAAGGATTCCATTTAACAATAGACAGTGAGTGGATCATGAGCCTAAAACAATCATGGTGACCCCACTGCACTTTGCAATAAGTGATGTAGGGTTGGATATGTGATTCTAACCAATGAGAAAGTCAAAGCTGATAGATTACTAAAAGGAGACCCTCACTCTCTTTTTCTTTTTAAAGATTTATTTATTTATTTATTTATTTATTTATTTATTTATTTTAGAGAGAGAGCAAGCACACAGCAGTGGGGGGGCAGAGGGAGAGAGAGAGAGAGAGAATCTTAAGCAGACTCCATGCTCAGCATGGAGCCCAACAAAGGGCTCAATCTCATGACCCTGAGATCACTACCCTGAGATCATGACCTGAGCCAAAACTAAAAGTCAGACGCTTAACCAACTGCACCACCCAGGCGCTCCATCCCTCACTCTTAAAGAGATAGAATAAGAGACAACCCTTCTTTTTACTTTGGCTATTATCTTGTTTAGATGTGAGGCTTGAAAGTGCAGAAATCAGTTAAGGGTAAAGCCATCTCCTAGAGATGCAGGACCTGGGTCCTGATCAACCTTCACATATTTTCTTATATGAGGTAAAAAATTCCTACATTATTTAAACCGATTCCAGATGGGCCTTTATTATACCTTAAAAATCTAATTCTTTGGCCTTTATAATTCAGTGGAAAGGCTACCCAAGTTGCAGACACTCAAGAGATTACTTTTGGGTTAGCTGCAGCAGAAAACAAATTGGATGATGGAAATGAACATTCGCTATAATTAGGAACTCAGAGCACACTTGGCAAATTCAGAAAAGCTGACACTTGTAAGTGTTTATGATGCTTTGGTTTCAAGTTAAAAGTTAAGAATCTCCAGGGCTACCTATATTGTGGCACGGTGATGGTAATAAATACTTTATTTCTTTTTTTCCCAAGATATTTTTTTATTTATTTATTTGAGAGAGAGCTTGATAGGTGGGGGAGGTGCTAAGGGAGAAGGAGAAGCAGACTCCCCGTTGACCAGGAACCCCAACACGGGGCTCGATTCCAGGACCCAGAGATCATGACCTGAGCCGAAGGCAGGCACTTAACAGACTGAGCCACCCAGGAGCCCCGAAATTCTTTATTCATTAAGAATTCTTTATTCATTAACCACCTCTAGTTAAGTGATGTGTCTGAGATTAAATAAGAAAGGATTTAGCACTGAGAATTTGGACAATATGTTTCAAGTATTCAGGAACTAATAGTCTAGCTGGAAAGCATATGAGCCATTCATTTAACATGGTAACAGACACAGTGCCACCAGACAGTAATCACTCAGGTGTGTCGATGACCATAAGCGCTTTGGGAGAGAGGGATCTTGATGAGAAATGCAGAAATTTGTGAAGGTGCCATGGCGCAGCTGGGCACAAGACAGTGATGAGACGATGGGACGTGGAGAACTGACTAGTATTTGTACTATGTGATATGGAGGTGGAAACACAGAATGCTGTGACAGAAAGTATGTCATGGTGTGGGAGTGCTTCTTATCAGTCTCTACAAATCACACAGACAGGGGTCCCTTCTCTCCCTCTGTGGTCTTCCACAGTCAGGTTAGCGGGTTTTGCTGCTGCTTCCCCCATGCTATGTTTCATCCTCCCTCTTCGTTTCACCTGCAGAAAATGTTTCCATGGCACAAAGCATTCTAACTAGACTTGCTGTCTCCAGTCTGTGTGACTTGTCTGTGCTTCTGGTAATCCTCACAATAATGTTTTTTTAAGATTTTATTCATTTATTTATTTATTTATTTGAGAGAGACAGAGTGTGGGTGAGTGGGTGGGGTAGGGGTAGAAGAAGAGGGGGAGGTGGAGGGAGGGGGAAAAGAGTCTCATGCAGACTCGACACTGAGCGCGGAGCCCTATGTGGGGCTTGATCTTGTGACCCTGAGATCATGACCTGAGCCAAAAGTAAGAGTCTCACACTTAACCAGCTGAGCCACCCTGGTGCCCCATGCTATAATGTTTTTTATTTTTTATTTTTTTATTTTTTAAAATATTTTATTTATTTATTTGACAGAGAGAGACACAGCAAGAGAGGGAACACAGGCAGGGGGAATTGGAGACAGAGAAGCAGGCTTCCCACGGAGCAGATAGTCTGAGGTGAGGCTTGATCCCAGGACCCTGGGACCATGACCTGAGCTGAAAGGCAGATGCTCAACAACTGAGCCCCGCAGGCGCAATAATGTTTTTTGTTTTTGTTTTTTTTACTTTACCAAACAACTTTTTATTTTATTTTATTATGTTAATCACCATACATTACATCATTAGTTTTTGATGTAGTGTTCCATGATTCATTGTTTGCGTATAACACCCAGTGCTCCATTCAATATGTGCTCTCTTTAATACCCATCACCAGGCTAACCCATTCCCCCACCCCCTTCCCCTCTAGAACCCTCAGTTTCTTTCTCAGAGTCCATAGTTTCTCATGGTTCATCTCCCCGCTCCGATTCCCCCCCTTCATTTATCCCTTCCTACTACATTCTTCTTTTTTTTAACATGTATTATTTGTTTCAGAGGTACAGATCTGTGATTCAACAGTCCTACACAATTCACAGAGCTCACCATAGCACATAGCCTCCCCAATGTCTATCACCCAGCCACCCCATCCCTCCCACCCCCCACCACTCCAGAAACCCTCAGTTTGTTTCCTGAGATTAAGAATTCCTCCTATCAGTGAGATCATATGATACATGTCTTTCTCTGATTGACTTATTTCGCTCAGCATAATACCCTACAGTTCCATCCAGGTCGTTGCAAATGGCAAGATTTCATTCCTTTTGATGGCTGCATAATATTCCATTGTATATATGTAACACATCTTCTTTATCCATTCATCTGTCGATGGACATCTTGGCTCTTTCCATAGTTTGCCTATTGTGGACATTGCTGCTATAAACATCGGGGTGCACGTACCCCTTCGGATCCCTACATTTGTATCTTTGGGGTAAATACCCAGTAGTGCAATTGCTGGGTCATAGGGTAGCTCTATTTTCAACTTTTTGAGGCACCTCCATACTGTTTTCCAGAGTGGCTGCACCAGCTTGCATTCCCACCAACAGTGTAGGAGGGTTCCCCTTTCTCTGCATCCCCGCCAACATCTGTCGTTTCCTGACTTGTTAATTTTAGCCATTCTGACGGGTGTGTGGTGGTATCTCATCAAGGTTTTGATTTGGATTTCCCTGATGCTGAGCGATGTTGAGCATTTTTTCATGTGTCTGTTGGCCATTTGAATGTCTTCTTTGGAAAAATGTCTGTTCATGTCTTCTCCTCATATCTTTGTTGGATTATTTATTCTTTGGGTGTTGAGTTTGATAAGTTCTTTATAGATTTTGGACCAGTGGCCACCATTACCTTGATCCCCAAACCAGACAAAGACCCCATTACAGAAAGGAAAATTACAGATCAATATCCCTGATGAACATGGATGCAAAAATTCTCACCAAAATACTAGCCAATAGAATCCAACAGTACATTAAAAGGATTATTCACCACGACCAAGTGTGATTTATCCCTGGGCTGCAAAGTTGGATCAGTCAATGTGATACAATACATTAATAAAAGAAAGAACAAGAACCATATGATCCTCTCACTAGATGCAGAAAAAGCATTTGACAATGTACAGCATCCTTTCTTGATCAGAACTCTTCAGAGTATAGGGATAGAGGGTACAAACCTCAATATCATAAAAGCCATCTATGAAAAACTCACAGCAAATATCATTCTGAATGGGGAAAAACTGAGAGCTTTCCCCCTAAGGTCAGTAACGCGGCAGGGATGTCCACTCTCACCACTGCTATTCAACATAGTACTAGAAGTCCTAGCCACAGCAATCAGACAACAAAAAGAAAAAAAAGGCATCCGAATCGGCAAAGAAGAAGTCAAACTCACTCTTTGCAGATAATATGATACTTTATGTGGAAAACCCAAAAGACTCCACCCCAAAACTGCTAGAACTCATACAGGAATTCAGTAAAGTGGCAGCATATAAAATCAGTGCACAGAAATCAGTGGCATTCCTATACACCAACAACAAGACAGAAGAAAGAAATTAAGGAATCGATCCCATTTACAATTGCACCCAAAAGCATAAGATACCTAGGAATAAATCTAACCAAAGAGGCAAAGAATCTGTACTCAGAAAACTATAAAATACTTATGAAGGAAATCGAGGAAGACACAAAGAAATGGAAAAACATTCCATGCTCATAGATTGG
>NW_022592008.1:0-4529 GCF_004348235.1 Phoca vitulina
GACACTGTGTGAGTGTGTGTGTGTGTGTGTGTGTGTGTGTGTGTGTGTGAAAGAGAGAATATACATATATACATATATGAAGATAATATCGTCCTCCCCATTACACTGCTCTGTAAATGACATATCTAATTGGACAGAAATTCAAACCATGGCATTTCTGTAGTAAGGCACCATGAATTCAGCATTACGAGTAATAATAACATCAGGAACAATGATCACAGTGACCAGCAGGATTATTTTAACGTCCCACGGGCAGATTTTCTATCATCATGTCCTTTGTGACATCTCACTTTTAATGTGGCTCACAAAGAATCAGTTTATAGAATCAATTAAAAAAAATGACTATTTTGTTGTGGCAAAACACTTATTTTCAAGCAAGAGTTCACCACCTTAATTATTCTCTGTAAAGAGAAAAGCATAGCATAGGTGAAGACCCTGAGGCAGAGAGGGGTAATAGATTGAGGTCACACATGAAGTCAGGGGAAATGGCAAAAATAGAAACAGGGCTTTTCTGAGTCACAGCCCAGCGTTCCAATCAGTGACAGACCCAGTGCTGATATACAAGTTCACATTAGCTTACAAAATAACCACAGGCGCATTTCTCCTGGAACCAGGCCACGCACTCAGTGCACGCCCTGATGCATGTGCAAATTAATTTTTGGCAGCAGGAGGTCCTAGTACATTTCAACTCCAGCGTATGAGTGATTAAAACAAACAGAAACACACCAATCTTTTTTTTTTTCAAGTGACAGAGGCAGAGCTCTAGGAGAAGCCCTAACAATTGCTTGGGTTTTTTGCATAACTTATAATGAGAGAAAAACCCACCCAAACATTTTATTTGCAATATTTTTTTGTGTAAGTCCCTCCCTTCCAGAAACCTCTCTTCTGCACGTAGTATACACTCAGTCAGCCCTAGGACTATTTTTTTCAGCCTATTTAGGTGTACATTAGATACAATGCCATTCTTATGCCATGTGGAAGAATTGCAAGAATTCTCAGTGTTGTTTGATGCCCCAAGCCAGAAAGAATGGCTCCTTCCTTAAATGCAGGAGTTGGGAAAATTAGGGTTACGCTTGTAAGCACAAAGGAAGCAAGTCAAATGACTATGCGTGAGCTCTTTGAAATTCCTAGTGTTTTATTTTTATGATTGTTTTGTACTCCTTCCCACAAAATCAACTATAGAGCCCCATAGCCTAATAAACATTAATTGCACTGAACGAAGAGGACTAAATCTTACCTGGATAGACCAATGGTTAAAGGTATTTTAGAGGCAGGGGCTAGGAATAAACCCTGTAAGTCTTAAAGCCGAATCAAATCCTGCACACCCCATGAATGCCCAGTTATACCATATTTCAGTAACAGCCACTTTAATTAACTCAGTTATTTACTTATTTAACAAACATATACAAGCCCCTGTTCTGTGCTAGGAAAAGCAGGGGCCTGGAGATAAAAAAGTAAAATACATACACTCCCCTTCGGAGAGTTCACGATCTAATGGGGTGGGCGGCTGAGCAAACAGACACTACCATCTCAAGTGGGAAGAGCTCAACCCAAGAGAAGCACAGCACGTTACAAGGACTTCGAGAAGGGAAAGCTGGCCATGATGAGGGTTAGGGAAGTGGGGAAAGGGACTGGGAAGCAAGGTGCCCCTTGACATTGCTTTGAATGAAGGATGAGAGGAATTGTTTAGGCTCAGAAACGGAAAATATGCTGTTCAAGGCTTACTGGGAGACTTCAAGCATCACGAGGAGGGAGAGAGCATAGAGCTTTGGGGGTTTAGGATGACTGATTGTAGGATGCCCGACTCCTGGCGGGGGAGGGGGGCACCACTCACATTTTCGTCTATGTGAATGGCACTCAATGGATTTGAATGATACATCAGCCTTTGTCATAAGTTATGGCTTGAGAATTGGCGAGAAATAGGGCAAAAGAATAGGCACCTTATCTACTAAGACAAAAAGGAGGAAGAGAAGAAACCATTAATAGCCTCTATTTTTCTTCAAAGATTTTATTTATTTATTTGTCAGAGAGAGAGAGAGCACAAACAGGGGGAGCAGCAGGGAGAGGGAGAAGCACACTCTCCACTGAGCAAGGAGCCTGATGCGGGACTTGATCCCAGGACCCTGGGATCGTGACCTGAGCTGAAGGCAGACACTTAACCAACTGAGCCACCCAGGCGTCCCAATAGCCTTTATTTTTTAGAGCAGTTTTAGATTCATAGCAAAACTAAGTTGAAAGTACAAGAGTCCCACATACCCTCTCCCCACATATAGCCTCTTCTAACATCAACATCCCTCACCAGAGTGTTACATTTGTTACAGTCAATGAAGCAACACTGACACATTATGATCACCCAATGTGCATGATTTACATTAGGATTCAAATTCTAACTTCATGTTGTGTATTCTAAGGGTTTGGACAAATGTATAATGACATGTGTCCACCATTACAGTATCATTGCCCTAAAAATTCTCTGTGCTCCACTTACTCATCCCTCTCTCTGTCCCCAACCCCTGCCAACCACTGATTTTTTTTTAATAGGTTTTTTTTTCTAGAATGTCATATAGTTGGAATCAGACAGTATGTAGCCTTTTCAGATTGGCTTCTTTTACTCAGTATTGGGCATTTGTTTCTTCCATGTCTTTTTGTGGCTTGATAGCCCCTTTATTTTTGGCACTGAATAATATTTTATTGTCTGGATGTACAAAAGTTGAATTTTCTTTTAATTTGGAGAGAGCAAAAAGGTGAGGAACTTGGTCCCAGTCCCATGAAGTAGGAGAAACTAATCATAATTACAAATGTGCTATCAAAGCTGGTAAGTGTACCTATTGTCTGCCAGATCCAATTATGTTATAAAACCAATGACCAAGGTAAAACCCTATGATCCACCTCCGGGCCCTTCTCCAGCTTGGCACAACACTCTTTGGATACCATCATTCCCTCAGATAAAAAGACAGCTAATGTCTTAAAAAGCAATATTAGATTATGCCCATGAAAAGCTGGTGGGGGCTGAGTTCTAGGAAACACAGCTTCACAAATCAGCTTTACAAACACACCCTGAAAATATTCCCAACCATAATTAAACTGACTTTTCCTACATATCACAATTAAATGTAATTTTCAAATGGTATGTTGATCTGGGCAGGTGTGTGGGACCAGATAATGGGACCCAGTCACAGCAAGCAGCCCGGTATGGGAAACCTTTTTGTTTCTGTGGGCCTGAGACTCTCCTGGGCCAGAGACACCAGGGCAGGCAGATGAGGGGCCCAGCAGAAGCAACAGGCTTCCAGCTTGGCCCAGGAAGTCTCTTTGTCGCATCAGGTCTGAGACTCTCCCTGCCCCCACCCTTCGGGGACACCAGGGCAGGCAGGGAGTATCAGCAGGAGGATCCTACCATGCCCTTCTCCCTCTGAGAGACCTCTGGTGGCCCAGGCTGAGGAAACCCCTTCCACCCCTTAGACAATACCAGCCAAGACCTGTGAGAGCCCCAGTGGCATCTGGTACACCAAACAAATCAAAATAACACCGCAAAGGTGCTAAAAATTAAACTGCCATTGGAAAAAGTAGGCTAAAACCTGCATGCTGAACCTAAGGGACCCAGAATCTCCTAACTAAACAGACAATATGCCTAAGGGAAAATAGAAAATTGCCTGTCATATCAAGAACCAAGAAAATCACAATTTGAGTGAGAAAAAGCAATCAACTAATGTAACACCTACATAGATCAAATGCTGGAATTCTCTGATAAGGATTTTAATACAACCATCATAAAAATGTTTCAGCAGTCAATTACAAATTCTCTTGAAATAAATGAGAAAAAAATTATCAGCAAAGAAATAGAAGTTATAAAAGAGAATCAAATGGAAATTATAGAACTGAAAAATAGAGTAACAGAAATTTAAAAGAAAACACTTGCTTGATGGGTTCAATAGTAGAATGGAGATGTCAGAGGTTAGAATCAGTGAACTTGAGAGCAGAACAATAGAATTAACCCAATCTGATAAAGAGAGGAAAGAGACTTAAAAAAAAAAAAAAAAGGAAAAAGAAAAAATAGAGTTTTAGGGACCTATGGGATAATAACAAAGATCTAATAGTCATATCATCAGAGTACTGGAGAAAGAGAGGGAGTAGTGTAGAAAGAATATTTGAAAAAACAATGGTTGAAAACTTCAAATATGGTAAAAGATACAAACCTATACATTCAAGAAGCTAAGTGAAACCCAAACAGGATAAACACAAAGAAATTCATATCAAGGTTGGGGGGAGCTTGCGTGGCTCAGTCAGTTAAGCCTCCAACTCTTGATTTCAGCTCAGGTCATGGTCTCAGGGTCTTGAGATCCAGCCCCACATCTGGCTCCATGCTGGGCATGAAGCCTGCTTGGGATTCTCTCTTTCCCTCTACCCCTCCCACCCCACTCACACGTGCTCACTCTCTCTCTCTTTCAAAGAAAGACAGAAAGAAAGAAAAGAAAGAAAGAAAGAAAAGAAAGAAAGAAAGAAAGAAAGAAAGAAAGAAAGAAAGAAAGAAA
>NW_022592009.1:0-4527 GCF_004348235.1 Phoca vitulina
GACACTGTGTGAGTGTGTGTGTGTGTGTGTGTGTGTGTGTGTGTGTGAAAGAGAGAATATACATATATACATATATGAAGATAATATCGTCCTCCCCATTACACTGCTCTGTAAATGACATATCTAATTGGACAGAAATTCAAACCATGGCATTTCTGTAGTAAGGCACCATGAATTCAGCATTACGAGTAATAATAACATCAGGAACAATGATCACAGTGACCAGCAGGATTATTTTAACGTCCCACGGGCAGATTTTCTATCATCATGTCCTTTGTGACATCTCACTTTTAATGTGGCTCACAAAGAATCAGTTTATAGAATCAATTAAAAAAAATGACTATTTTGTTGTGGCAAAACACTTATTTTCAAGCAAGAGTTCACCACCTTAATTATTCTCTGTAAAGAGAAAAGCATAGCATAGGTGAAGACCCTGAGGCAGAGAGGGGTAATAGATTGAGGTCACACATGAAGTCAGGGGAAATGGCAAAAATAGAAACAGGGCTTTTCTGAGTCACAGCCCAGCGTTCCAATCAGTGACAGACCCAGTGCTGATATACAAGTTCACATTAGCTTACAAAATAACCACAGGCGCATTTCTCCTGGAACCAGGCCACGCACTCAGTGCACGCCCTGATGCATGTGCAAATTAATTTTTGGCAGCAGGAGGTCCTAGTACATTTCAACTCCAGCGTATGAGTGATTAAAACAAACAGAAACACACCAATCTTTTTTTTTTTCAAGTGACAGAGGCAGAGCTCTAGGAGAAGCCCTAACAATTGCTTGGGTTTTTTGCATAACTTATAATGAGAGAAAAACCCACCCAAACATTTTATTTGCAATATTTTTTTGTGTAAGTCCCTCCCTTCCAGAAACCTCTCTTCTGCACGTAGTATACACTCAGTCAGCCCTAGGACTATTTTTTTCAGCCTATTTAGGTGTACATTAGATACAATGCCATTCTTATGCCATGTGGAAGAATTGCAAGAATTCTCAGTGTTGTTTGATGCCCCAAGCCAGAAAGAATGGCTCCTTCCTTAAATGCAGGAGTTGGGAAAATTAGGGTTACGCTTGTAAGCACAAAGGAAGCAAGTCAAATGACTATGCGTGAGCTCTTTGAAATTCCTAGTGTTTTATTTTTATGATTGTTTTGTACTCCTTCCCACAAAATCAACTATAGAGCCCCATAGCCTAATAAACATTAATTGCACTGAACGAAGAGGACTAAATCTTACCTGGATAGACCAATGGTTAAAGGTATTTTAGAGGCAGGGGCTAGGAATAAACCCTGTAAGTCTTAAAGCCGAATCAAATCCTGCACACCCCATGAATGCCCAGTTATACCATATTTCAGTAACAGCCACTTTAATTAACTCAGTTATTTACTTATTTAACAAACATATACAAGCCCCTGTTCTGTGCTAGGAAAAGCAGGGGCCTGGAGATAAAAAAGTAAAATACATACACTCCCCTTCGGAGAGTTCACGATCTAATGGGGTGGGCGGCTGAGCAAACAGACACTACCATCTCAAGTGGGAAGAGCTCAACCCAAGAGAAGCACAGCACGTTACAAGGACTTCGAGAAGGGAAAGCTGGCCATGATGAGGGTTAGGGAAGTGGGGAAAGGGACTGGGAAGCAAGGTGCCCCTTGACATTGCTTTGAATGAAGGATGAGAGGAATTGTTTAGGCTCAGAAACGGAAAATATGCTGTTCAAGGCTTACTGGGAGACTTCAAGCATCACGAGGAGGGAGAGAGCATAGAGCTTTGGGGGTTTAGGATGACTGATTGTAGGATGCCCGACTCCTGGCGGGGGAGGGGGGCACCACTCACATTTTCGTCTATGTGAATGGCACTCAATGGATTTGAATGATACATCAGCCTTTGTCATAAGTTATGGCTTGAGAATTGGCGAGAAATAGGGCAAAAGAATAGGCACCTTATCTACTAAGACAAAAAGGAGGAAGAGAAGAAACCATTAATAGCCTCTATTTTTCTTCAAAGATTTTATTTATTTATTTGTCAGAGAGAGAGAGAGCACAAACAGGGGGAGCAGCAGGGAGAGGGAGAAGCACACTCTCCACTGAGCAAGGAGCCTGATGCGGGACTTGATCCCAGGACCCTGGGATCGTGACCTGAGCTGAAGGCAGACACTTAACCAACTGAGCCACCCAGGCGTCCCAATAGCCTTTATTTTTTAGAGCAGTTTTAGATTCATAGCAAAACTAAGTTGAAAGTACAAGAGTCCCACATACCCTCTCCCCACATATAGCCTCTTCTAACATCAACATCCCTCACCAGAGTGTTACATTTGTTACAGTCAATGAAGCAACACTGACACATTATGATCACCCAATGTGCATGATTTACATTAGGATTCAAATTCTAACTTCATGTTGTGTATTCTAAGGGTTTGGACAAATGTATAATGACATGTGTCCACCATTACAGTATCATTGCCCTAAAAATTCTCTGTGCTCCACTTACTCATCCCTCTCTCTGTCCCCAACCCCTGCCAACCACTGATTTTTTTTTAATAGGTTTTTTTTTCTAGAATGTCATATAGTTGGAATCAGACAGTATGTAGCCTTTTCAGATTGGCTTCTTTTACTCAGTATTGGGCATTTGTTTCTTCCATGTCTTTTTGTGGCTTGATAGCCCCTTTATTTTTGGCACTGAATAATATTTTATTGTCTGGATGTACAAAAGTTGAATTTTCTTTTAATTTGGAGAGAGCAAAAAGGTGAGGAACTTGGTCCCAGTCCCATGAAGTAGGAGAAACTAATCATAATTACAAATGTGCTATCAAAGCTGGTAAGTGTACCTATTGTCTGCCAGATCCAATTATGTTATAAAACCAATGACCAAGGTAAAACCCTATGATCCACCTCCGGGCCCTTCTCCAGCTTGGCACAACACTCTTTGGATACCATCATTCCCTCAGATAAAAAGACAGCTAATGTCTTAAAAAGCAATATTAGATTATGCCCATGAAAAGCTGGTGGGGGCTGAGTTCTAGGAAACACAGCTTCACAAATCAGCTTTACAAACACACCCTGAAAATATTCCCAACCATAATTAAACTGACTTTTCCTACATATCACAATTAAATGTAATTTTCAAATGGTATGTTGATCTGGGCAGGTGTGTGGGACCAGATAATGGGACCCAGTCACAGCAAGCAGCCCGGTATGGGAAACCTTTTTGTTTCTGTGGGCCTGAGACTCTCCTGGGCCAGAGACACCAGGGCAGGCAGATGAGGGGCCCAGCAGAAGCAACAGGCTTCCAGCTTGGCCCAGGAAGTCTCTTTGTCGCATCAGGTCTGAGACTCTCCCTGCCCCCACCCTTCGGGGACACCAGGGCAGGCAGGGAGTATCAGCAGGAGGATCCTACCATGCCCTTCTCCCTCTGAGAGACCTCTGGTGGCCCAGGCTGAGGAAACCCCTTCCACCCCTTAGACAATACCAGCCAAGACCTGTGAGAGCCCCAGTGGCATCTGGTACACCAAACAAATCAAAATAACACCGCAAAGGTGCTAAAAATTAAACTGCCATTGGAAAAAGTAGGCTAAAACCTGCATGCTGAACCTAAGGGACCCAGAATCTCCTAACTAAACAGACAATATGCCTAAGGGAAAATAGAAAATTGCCTGTCATATCAAGAACCAAGAAAATCACAATTTGAGTGAGAAAAAGCAATCAACTAATGTAACACCTACATAGATCAAATGCTGGAATTCTCTGATAAGGATTTTAATACAACCATCATAAAAATGTTTCAGCAGTCAATTACAAATTCTCTTGAAATAAATGAGAAAAAAATTATCAGCAAAGAAATAGAAGTTATAAAAGAGAATCAAATGGAAATTATAGAACTGAAAAATAGAGTAACAGAAATTTAAAAGAAAACACTTGCTTGATGGGTTCAATAGTAGAATGGAGATGTCAGAGGTTAGAATCAGTGAACTTGAGAGCAGAACAATAGAATTAACCCAATCTGATAAAGAGAGGAAAGAGACTTAAAAAAAAAAAAAAAAGGAAAAAGAAAAAATAGAGTTTTAGGGACCTATGGGATAATAACAAAGATCTAATAGTCATATCATCAGAGTACTGGAGAAAGAGAGGGAGTAGTGTAGAAAGAATATTTGAAAAAACAATGGTTGAAAACTTCAAATATGGTAAAAGATACAAACCTATACATTCAAGAAGCTAAGTGAAACCCAAACAGGATAAACACAAAGAAATTCATATCAAGGTTGGGGGGAGCTTGCGTGGCTCAGTCAGTTAAGCCTCCAACTCTTGATTTCAGCTCAGGTCATGGTCTCAGGGTCTTGAGATCCAGCCCCACATCTGGCTCCATGCTGGGCATGAAGCCTGCTTGGGATTCTCTCTTTCCCTCTACCCCTCCCACCCCACTCACACGTGCTCACTCTCTCTCTCTTTCAAAGAAAGACAGAAAGAAAGAAAAGAAAGAAAGAAAGAAAAGAAAGAAAGAAAGAAAGAAAGAAAGAAAGAAAGAAAGAAAGAAA
>NW_022592010.1:0-4522 GCF_004348235.1 Phoca vitulina
TCAGCAAGAATATTCACAGCCGAGGGAAAATCTTTTAATACTTGGGCGATGGCGAATAATTCATTTTGTTGGACTGAATTAAAATCTGTATTTTGAACCCAATACCTTTTAGTTGTCCAATATGCACTTTTAGTTTTTGACCCATCTGTAAACACAGTGGGTGCATTAACCAAAGGTTGTTCACTAATTATATCCTGAATAATAAATTCTTGTTTACGAAAACAATCCCATAATTTTCCTTTAGGAAAATGGTAATTAATTTGTCCCACATACCCTGCAAGGGCAATCTGTAATTCCTCTATATTCCGTAACAAAAATGAAAATTGATCTTTAGAAAGAGGAATAATTATATCCATAATATCACATCCGGTCATAATTATAGCTCTATCTCGAGCCTGTTCTATCAAATATGCAATCTGAATACCATAAGGAGTGATATTTTTTGAAAAATGATGTCTAGTATAAATCCATTCAGCAGGCAACTCTTTTTGTCCAATAATAGCTGTGGGATATTGCCATGTATTTAAAATATACATTGTCAAGGGTAAAGAAGGATCAATGCGAGTAAGAAAAGCGGATTTAATTTTTTCTTCCACAAATTGTAATTCCTTTTCTGCTTCCGCAGTAAGCTGTCGGGGACTATGAATATCAGGATTTCCTTGTAATGTATCAAATAAATTATGTAATTGATAAGTAGGGATACCTAAAGATGGCCGTAACCAATTAATATCTCCTAATAATTTTTGAAAATCATTCAAAGTCTTCAAATTATCCCTTCGTATAGCTATTTTTTGTGGTCTAACAGTATTTCTTTCTATCACATATCCTAAATAATTTATAATATTTCCTTTTTGAATTTTTTCTGGAGCAATTACCAATCCAAAAGGAATAAAATACTCTGGCAATAATTTTAAAATTTCTTCTAACTCATTTTGATGGGGGCTAGCAAACAAAATATCATCCATATAATGAGCTATATACACCTGAGGCCACTTTTGACGCACGGGACGCAAGGCAGCGTCAACATAAAGTTGACACATCGTAGGGGAATTCATCATGCCTTGAGGCAAAACCTTCCATTGAAACCTTTGGTGAGGTCCCTGCCTATTTATAGAAGGAAGTGAAAAGGCAAAACGTTTCCTATCATCTTTATGTACAGGGATAGTGAAAAAACAATCCTGTAGATCAATTACCATTGTATGCCAATCCCTCGGCAAGGCAGCCGGTGAAGGTACCCCAGGCTGGAGAGCCCCCATGGGGAACATGGAGTTATTAACTCCACGTAAATCTGTAAGTAAACGCCATTTACCTGAAGTTTTCTTTATGACAAAAATTGGAGAGTTCCACGGAGAAGTGGAATGTTCAATATGTTGTTTTTGTAATTGCTCTCTTACCAATTGGTGTGCAGCAGCCAATTTTTCCTTAGTTAATGGCCATTGTTCAATCCACAAGGGATCTTCGGATTTCCATAATATTTTAATAGGTTCCATCTATAATCAAAATTCCAGGTGAGCTCCCCACTGTTCTAAAACATCACGGCCTAAAATATTTAAAGGGACATCTAAAATATATGGTTTTAACACGGCCAGTTGCCCATCCTGGGAGGTAAATGTTACAAATTGAGTGGCTAAGCCAATACTTCGGACAGGTGCCTTGCCAACTCCTTTTATCTGACAAGGAATCTCATTATAGGGGATATTTTCAGGCCAATCAGCAGTTTTGATAATAGTGATATCTGACCCTGTATCCAACAAGACAGTAATATCTTTCGTATTCAATTTAACTGTCATCAAGGGCTGCATACGAGTTATTTGTGTAGCCCAAAAAACACATTTTGGATCCGTGCTGCCAAACCCTCCATGCCTGACAGCGGTAGTCTGACCTATGGGGAGATAAGGTAATAACAATAACTGGGCAATTCGTTCTCCTGCTTCAAAGGACACATCAACTAGGGAAGACATAAGAACTTGAATTTCTCCTCTGTAATCAGCATCAATTATACCTAAGTGAACAGTCACTCCTTTTGATGTCAAACCAGAGCGACCTGTTAATAGAGCAAAAGTGCCAATTGGTAAGGGTCCATAAATTCCAGTAGGAATTTTCTGAGGTCTATCCCCTCCTTTTAAAGTAAATGGCCTTATGGCTGGTATGTCCACTGCGGCACTGTGTTGGGTAGCTGGGCTAAGGGAGAATATGGTTGGTTTCCCCTGTTCATTTGTCCTGGGCCCGGGGTAGGGCCCGAAATCGAGTTTCCCTGCGGTTTTTCTGCAAAACTTGTATTTAATTTAGTGCGACATTCTCGAGCCCAATGTTTTCCCTTCTTACATCGTGGACAAATTCCAGGTCCGCGCCCTTTGTTAGGTTTCTTTTCTTTACAGTTCCTTTTCAAATGCCCTAATTGACCGCAACCAAAACATTTCATGCTCTCGAGTTGTTTAGATTGCAAGGAATGCCAGGTAGTGGCCATTGTTTCAGCAAACAGCTGCATCTTTCTACTCTCTGATGTAACATCCTTACAGGCCTTCATGAAAGCATTAATATCTCCTGTATCTTTAATAGGCAATATAATTCTCTTACAATCCTCATTAGCATTTTCATATGCCAGCAGTTTTAACAGCTGCTGTCTAGCTTCTTCTCCTATGACAGTTCTCTCCAAGGTTAATTTTAATCGTGATAAGAACTCGACATAAGGCTCGTTAGTCTTTTGAATAACCTTAGTCCAAGATCCATAATGTTCTCCTTTTGGGTGAATACGATCCCAAGCTTCTAAACTAATTTCCCGTAATTGATCATGGATTTCTTCAGGGGTAATAACTTGAGCAGCAATATCAGAATATTGACCTATTCCCGCCAACATTTGATAAGTTATAGCCTGGACCCGAGGATTGTTGCTCAAGGCGTTCTTACGAGCCTGCTCCATACAGAGCTCGGAGAACCACATCTGCCATTGCAGATATTCAGGCTCCTTTAAGAGAGCTCTACAAAGGACTCTCCAATCTTCTGGAGCAAAATTATTATAATGTCGAGCTGTACCTATAAGTAGCTCTTTGACATAATGTGATTGCGGTCCATATAAAGTCACTGCCTTTTTTAAACGTGCAATGTCCCCTATATCTATCCCATCATAATAGGGGGCCTGTGCGACTCCCTGGACCGGGGGAGGCCTAATAATCGGAAAGGCAAAGATAGGTCTGTCAGCCTCACTCTCATCGTCATTATCCTTTAACGCATCAAGCTCAGCTAAAGCAGCAGAAAGAAAAGGATTTTTGGGAGAAAAGGCTAGCGCGGGCGGCAAAGGCGGAGCGGAAGGCTTTTTCTTAGATTCCCCCGCCATAGTCATGACCCGCTGAAAAACCTTCCATAAGTGCTCGGTCTCGGGATCCGACGTTACTTTCAGTTTCGATTCATCGCTATCGCACTCATTAGGTTCGCGAGGCAGTGCAAGCTTAAAGGCATCCTTTTCTATTGCCTTTTTCTCATCTGTATCAAGGGGAAGGTCCTGTATCGAAGGAGCCACTTCCTTCTGAAAATTCTCAACCGTGCGATCATCCTCCATTGCTTTTAACACTGTAAATATAATCGACCAGATGGACCAAAATCGTACAGGAATCTTTTCCCCCTGCCTCATGGCCTTTTCTACATTATGGTGGACCCGCCGCCAATTATCCACCTCCAGGGAGCCCTCCTCGGGAAACCAAGGATTCCAGTCTCGAACCACTTTCAAACACATCTCAATATCAGTAGAAGCGACAGTAATGCCATAGACAGCAAGTGAATGCTTCAGCATTCGAACATAAGGAGTAGAGGTTTCTTGTCCCATGACCCTGTATTGTATTAAATTACTCACCCTTCCTGAACGTCCTTCAGGGTCCCTGTTCGGGCGCCAATTGTCAACGTCTAGTGCGTTGGGGTCCCTGGGTAAGGGTCGCGAAATCACCAGGACACAGGGGATGCAGAGCAAAGGCAGCACTTGCAACTGCATACTGCCGTTTATTTCTTGACATCTTATATACTCTTTACAATCAAAATATATTGTTACTGATTGACAATGTAAGCATTAAGATATCCCGATACTTCTTTACGCAAGAAAGGACAAAAACAAATCAACTCCGGTTGCACCGGAATAATTACATATCTTAAGTAAATCTCATTCTCTGATCAGCTTTTGTGCAAAGGTACTTCATGACCCATTCCCCGAAACTACATAGAGATAGAATCAAATCCTATGCAGGAATGCTGGGATCAGACAACACCCCGCATATACATTTGAAGCAGGATGTTATCTGATCATTACACTCCCGCACACGGAGCCATTCTCTCTGGTGAGCGTCACAAGGAACAATTTATTAGAAACATCAGGAGCCATTTCTCAGCTGACCGGATGCCTGAGGCATAGGCACACAACAAGGCGAGGGAGACTTTTCCCCCTCTCAGACCTGGGCGTTCCCGACCTTACCCTGCGTGCGCCACAGCACACAAACAATCACGGCCACAGAGGGCTCACATGCCTGTGTTGGCCTCA
>NW_022592011.1:0-4520 GCF_004348235.1 Phoca vitulina
TACGTAACCGCGGGGCCCCCGGCCGCGGCGCCCGGCCGAGGGCTGGGGGCGCGGCCGCGCGGGGGCCGTTCCCCGGCGCTGCCGCGCGCTCGCCGCCGGCCTTCCGCGCGGCCCCCCTCCCGCGGCGGGCGGCGTGGGTGCGCACCCCCCCCCCCCGACCGCCGGGGGGCTTGGCGCAGTGCCTCCGGGCGAGCTGCCCACCTGCTGGACCGAGAGCCGCGCTCGCAGCTGGAGGGACTTTGGGGCCACCCCACGATTGCGGAGGAGGGAACTGAGGCCCCCGCGGGGGAAGCGAGTTGCCCAAGGTCACATTTTCAGACCGGAGCTCAGGTCTCCAGAATCTGAGATGGGCACGGTCATGCCCCTCCTTGAAGCCCACCTTCATTTCTTGTCCATTGCCGGGCTTGGTGGCTCAGGGTAGCCGCCGCCATGAAATTCCGGGAAGCCAATGTGGCAGGAAGGATCCTGCACCTGCAGCAGGTGTTCTGGGCTCTTCCCCGGGGGAAAGATGGGGCTGGGCTCCCAATTAGCGTAATAGCTTTTAAGGAGGCTTAATTAAGCTTGCTTTTATTCTTAGAGCAAGGGAAATTGAGATGGCAAAAAGAGGAACTTAAAGAAGAGCAGTCCCTGAATCCCCTGTCCACACATCATGTTCTGATTCCCTACCAAAGGCTGGCACTAAGACTAAGCTAACCTTCTGCCCCTGAGGGCCTCCCACCAGATCATCTTCTGCTGAGAACACACTGCCCACATAAACCTGCCATTTCAGGACAGTTAAAAAAAAAAAAAAAAGTAAAGGAACAAGCATATGAAGTAGGGCCACCATCTCAAACCTACCCTCATCTCTTCTGGGACCACAAGTTTACCTGCTAACCACCAAGGTCTCCTCAGGGGGCACCCATCCCCTGTACTTCACACTGTGGTCAGTAATTTTCTCAATTACAAATCTGATCATGTCACTCTTCTTAAAATCCTTCAGTGGCTTCCTTCTCACTGTCCTTAGGATAAAGACCAAGATACTAAACATGCCTCAAGCCCCTACCCCATGGCGCCTCCACTGCCCTCTCCAGCTTTCTCTTTCTCCTTCTCCTCTTCCTGCCCTTAGCCAACTGACCATCCCCCTTTCAGCCCCAGGACCTTTGCACATGCTACTCTCTCCCTCTGGGAAGATTTTCTCCTCTCCTGTCTGTGTCACCCCTAGTCAATTCCTACTCATTCTTCATATCTCAGTTAAACTGTCACTTCCTTGTGGAACCTTTATTAATGCCCTAGACAAACTGTGAACTCCCGTACTCCCATATTGCACTTATTATTTGCAGTATAAATTTGTGAAATTACTAGTTTAATATCTGTCTCCCAGGCACATTTGGAAACTCTGTGAAGCCATGTCTTTTTGTTCATCATTGTGTCTCCAGTGCCTAAAGCTGTGCCTGAAAGTCCTCCATAAATACCTGTTGAATGAATGAATTAGCATAGGCCAGGCCACACACACACAAAATTCGCCAGGGTCTGTAAGCACAAGTGAGTCTGTTCGGAGCCAGGACTGGTATTTGGTCCTGGAGGAGACATAACTATCACCAGCTGGGTTCCAAAGACCAGGGGTGGGGGTGGGGGTGAGGGCTGTCCTCAGCAGTGTCGAAGGCAGAAGTCGGCGTTGGGGAATAATGACAGAGGCCAGCTCAGCTGGAGTGGGGGTATCAGAACACAGACTCATGATGCAGCAGGCTCAGCCGTCTCCCAAATCGTGAACAAGAATATCTTTTTGTTCCACTGATGGGAAGGGCACACCCACTTACCTTGGGAGGATGCAGTGAGGGGAAACAGGAGGAGCTCGTGAATCACTGAATGTGGGAAGCAGGGCGGTGCTGGAAGCGTGAGCCCACGGAAGGCTCGACGTTCCATGGGTAAAGTGGCCGTCCCCCTGGACAAAGGCCCTCCCTACAGGGTGAGGGTAAAAAGGAAAAGCATGGACCAGACAAGATTTGGAAACAGATGCCCCTCGTTTGCACCAACTTTGGAGGACCTGTGGGGAGTGGCTTCCCTCCTCTCCTTCAACCCCAACTCCAGGCCCAGATGGGGTGCTGCGTCTCGGGAGCCTTCCCAGACCAGCCAGAGCCTGGGGCAGCCTTCGTCACAATGGGGTCTGCCTGAGAGTGGGGCCACTCAACGTCCCTATCCGTGCCTCCCATTGCATCAAAACCAGTCGTCACCCCTTTTGTGTGAAAGATCTCCCAGCGACTTGCTCTGTGTGGCCCAGTTGTCAAGGAAAAGGATGGGCCGAGTGTCCTCTTTCAAGAGGCCCGAGGGGAGGGGAGAGAGATGCCGTGCTGGCCGGAGGCTGGTGCAGGGACAGGAGACTCGAGGATCCTTGTAGGCCGAGCAACAGGGGCCAGTGGGGGGCACCAGACCAAAGATGGGGGTGGGGAGAGCACAGGGTCCAGCCCCAGGCAGAGGCGGGAGCCTCGGGGAGGAGAAACCTGACAGAGAGGGTGGGGTTACATTCTTCTCCAGGAAGCAAGGGCACCTACTGGACGTGCTCCAGCGAGAGCAGGTGCAGCGAAAGCCAACTCTGAAACATCAGCCTCGGGAAGGTCAAAGGGGATGTTTGGCTAGATGCAGAGTTGGGAGAGGGTGGGGCAGAGATACCCCAGAATTCTGGGAAGCCAGACCTTGACTGGCACGAACTCAGGCACTTGGAATTCCTGCCATTCTGTGTGGGTAGGAGAGCCTTCCAGAATCGGATCGCTGGGAATGGACAATCAGCCGAGGAACGTTTTGCACTCTGACCAGGGCAGACCAGTCAACGGTGGGAGGCTCACCAGAGAGCTGCAGGTGCAGAGAGCTGAGGAAGTGAGGAAACAGGGAGCAGCTTCCCGTGTGCCCCCTCCTCTGCATGCCCTGCGAACCGCACACCCCTGCAGCTGCCTTGGCTAAGGAAAGTGCTAGAAAAAAACACAAGAATGGGGACCCAGGAGCCACTGAAAGAGCTCCCAATGGCCAAAGCTGGAACACTTTGAGCATTAAGAGAAATGACACTGATTAGGATTATGATGCAAAATAAGAAACAAATATACATCAGCCCATACTTAAATAAATTATTAAGGGGGCACCTGGGTGGCTCAGTCGGGTAAGCATCTGCCTTCAGCTCAGGTCATGATTCCGGGGTCCTGGGATCGAGCCCCAAGTCAGGCTCCCTGCTCAGCGAGGAGTCTGCTTCTCCCTCTCCCTCTCCGTCTGTGCTCTCTCTCTTTCAAATAAATAAATAAAATCTTCAAAAAAATAAATTATTAAGTAAGTGGAGAAGAGGCAAATCTTCCCTACAGAAGATTTCCAAATGAGATGTGTAGATACTCCGCGCTCAGGAGGTAGAGTGTGACACGCCCCAACCCCCACTCTCTTGAGAGTAGGTCTTAGTGTCTTAGTGATTTGCCTCGAAAGAACAGAGTACAGACAGGGAAAAATGGTAACTTCACAGGGGAGGAACCCAGCAGACCCTATCTCGACCAAGTGATCAAGTCTGACATCACCAGTGATGAGCCATGTTGGTATCTCGTGCCCTCTGATAGGGTGTGACAAGACGTGCACTTCACCTGCGTGACGTTTTTTTTTCCCCTAAACCCATAACCCCCGTCGAATCATGAGAAACACACCAGACAAATCCACATTCAGGAACATTCTACAAAATACCTAACTAGGACTCCTCCGTCAAGGTCACGAAAAAGAAGGAAAGACCAAGAAACCGTCACAGACCGGAGGAGACCCAGGAGACGTGATGACTGAATGCATCCGAGATCCTGGACTCGGTCCTGGAAGAGAAAGAGGGAAACCTGGTGAGATCCGAAGAAAGTCTGGAGTTCAGTGACTAGCAACGCGCTAGCGAGGGTTCCCTGGGCGGCACGTCCTGTGATGGTGGGGGGAGCCCGGTGAGGGGTGTGCAAGAGCTCTAGGTGTTATCTTTATCACTTCTCTGTAAATCGAAAATTGGTCCGAAGTAAAAAGTTTATTGAAAAAGAAAGCAGCCCTGGGGGTCTCCTGTATGCCAAATCCCGCATGCCCTCTCGCCATTGGCCACGGCGGGAAGGTGAGCGTGCGGGGCTCTGAGCCGGTACCCCATCTGGTGATACCGGGGACTTGACATGGGTGCAAGACTTCCAAAGCCAGCCACCTGTCTCCATGCTTTTCCATGCAACTCGCAGTGAGAAAAACATCTGACACCGCAACCCAGGCCCGCTTCAACGTTCTCCACAGACACCCATCTTATAAAATGGAAACAAAAATTTTATATATATGAAAGTTATACAGAACAATTCTTATGCTCTCACCCGCAAAGCATTTAACATTGCCCCTTCTGTTCTATTTTTAAAAGCAGTACTGCCCAGTTTATAGCAGCAATGTCCACAATAGCCAAACTGTGGAAAGAGCCAAGATGTCCATCGACAGATGAATGGATAAAGAAGAAGTGGTATATATATACAATGGAATATTATGCAGCCGTCAAAAGGAATAAGATCTTGCCATTT
>NW_022592012.1:0-199 GCF_004348235.1 Phoca vitulina
TGAGGAATTCTTAATCTCAGGAAACAAACTGAGGGTTGCTGGAGTGGGGGGTGGGGTGGGAGGGATGGGGTGACTGGGTGATGGACACTGGGGAGGGTATGTGTTCTGGTAAGCGCTGTGAATTGTGCAAGACTGTTGAATCTCAGATCTGTACCTCTGAAACAAATAATGCAATATATGTTAAGAAAGAAAAAAAGAA
>NW_022592012.1:299-4509 GCF_004348235.1 Phoca vitulina
ATGGACACTGGGGAGGGTATGTGTTCTGGTAAGCGCTGTGAATTGTGTAGGACTGTTGAATCTCAGATCTGTACCTCTGAAACAAATAATGCAATATATGTTAAGAAAGAAAAAAAGAAGAAGAAGAATGTAGCAGGAGGGGAAGAATGAAGGGGGGGAAATCGGAGGGGGAGAAGAACCATGAGAGACGATGGACTCTGAAAAACAAACTGAGGGTTCTAGAGGGGAGGGGGGTGGGAGGATGGGTTAGCCTGGTGATGGGTATTGAGGAGGGCACGTTCTGCATGGAGCACTGGGTGTTATGCACAAACAATGAATCATGGAACACTATATCTAAAACTAATGATGTAATGTATGGGGATTAACATAACAATAAAAAAAATTTAAAAAAAAAAAAAAAGAAGAAGAAGATGTGGTTCATATATACAATGGAATATTACTCAGCCATCAAAAAAGATGAAAATTTCCATTTACATTGACATGGGTGGAACTGGAGGGTATTGTCCTAAGTGAAATAAGTCAATCAGAGAAACACAATTATCATATGGTTTCATTCAGATGTGGAACATAAGGGATAGTGCAGAGCACAATAGGGGTGGGGGGGAATACTGAATGGGAAGAAATCAGAGAGGGAGACAAACCATGAGACTCTTAACGCCGGGAAACAAACTGAGGGTTGCAGAAAGGGAGGTGGGTGGGGGGACGGGGTAACTGGGTGATGGGCATTAAAGAGGGCATGTGATATGACGAGCACTGGGTGTTATACTGAACTAATGAATCACTGAACACTTTATCAAAACCTAATGATATACTATATGTTGGCTAATTGAACATAATAAAAAAAAAAAAAAGGTTAGCCTGTTCAACAAATGGTGCCAAAAAACTGGATATCCATATGGGGGAAAAAATGAGCTTAAGTCCATACCTTGCACCATATTTTAAAAAATTAAACAACAACAACTTGAGGGGTGCCTGGGTGCCTCAGTTGTTAAGCGTCTGCCTTTGGCTCAGGACATGATCCCAGGGTCCTGGGATTGAGCCCCACATCGGGTTCCCTGCTCAGCGGAAGCCTGCTTCTCCCTCTCCCACTCCCCCTGCTTGTGTTCCTGCTCTCGCTATCTCTCTGTCAAATAAATAAATTCTTTAAAAAAAAAAAAAAAACTTGAAATGGATAATAGACCTAAATATAAACCTAAACACTATAAAACATCCAGAAGACAACATCAGAGAAAATCATTGTGACCTTGCGTTAGGCAAAGATTTCTTCAATAAGACACTGAAAGCATAATTCCATAAAAGCACAAATTGATAAACTGGACATCATCAAAATTTAAAAACTTTTGCCCCTTGAAAGACACTTTTAAGAGAATGAAAAAACAAGACTCAGAGTGGAAGAAAACCCTTACAAAGCATATATCTGATAAAGGACTTACGTCCCAAATACATTTTTTAAAACTCTAAAACTTTAAAATCCAACGAGAGTGATATCACACACAATGGCAGAGTAGGAAGCTGTATGAGTTGGTCCCTTGACTAAAAGAACTGTAAACTGGAAAAAATTATTAGAATCAACTATCTTGGAACTGTGGAACCTAACTGGACACTTATAACAACCAGAGGAGTGCTCACTATGAAGGGATGAAGGGAAACGTTGCTAATCCTGGGTAGTTGAAAAATACACGCAAATAGCTATCACAGCCCATTCCTCAGCCCCTGTCCAGCAATGAGAATAGCAACCCGATTTCTTGGAGCAGCTGCCCGGTGCCAGAGAAGGCAGTGTGGATCTTGTCCTCTCAAAATTCAGTGTTACACATTGTAGATGGTCTGACAGATCCCTAAAGGAACACTGCACAGACACATGCCTTGGTTGTGACCCAATCCCATTTACAACAGCATCAAAAAGAATAAAATATTTAGAAATAAATTTAACCAAAGAGGCATGAGACTAGTATGCTGAAAACTACTTAACAATGCTGAAAGAAATTAAAATTCTAAATAAGTGGAAACATATCCTATGTTCATGATTGACAGAATAGTTAAGATGACAATACCACCCAAAGCATCTACAGATCCAATGCAATCCCCACCAAAATCCCAAGAGTATTATTTGCAGAAATAGCAAAACCCACCCTAAAATTCATATGGAAACTCAACACCCCATATAGCCAAAACAATCTTAAAAAAGAACAAAGTTTGGGGTGCCTGGGTGGCTCAGCCAGTTAAGCATCTGACTCTTGATTTTAGCTCAGGTCATGATCTTGGGGTTGTGGGAGCAAGACCCAAATCAGGCTCTGGGCTCACTGGGGAGTCTGCTGAGATTCTCTTCCCACTCCCTCTGCCCCTCCCCCTGCTCAATGTTCGCATGTGCTCACTCTCTTTCTCTCTCTCTCTCTCTCTCAAATAAATCTTAAAAAAAAAGAACAAAGTTGTATGACTCACATGTTCTAGTTTCAAAACTTACTACAAAACTACAGTAATCAAAACAATATGGGAGGCACCTGGTTGGCTCATTTGGAAGAGCATATGACTCTTGATCTCGGAGTCAAGAGTTTGAGCCCCACGTTGGGTGTAGAGATTCTTAAAAATTAAAAGGAAAATCTTAAAAAAAAGAAAAAAATAATATAATACTCACTTTATAAGGACAAACATATAGATTCAGTGGAATATAATTAAAACTCAGAAATGAATGCTGACAAATATAGTCAAAAGATTTTTTTATTTTTTATTATGTTCAATTAGCCAACATATATATATATATATATATAGAGAGAGAGAGAGAGTAGTCAAAAGATTTTAACAAGAGTGCCAAGATCATCAAACAGGGAGAAAAGACTTCAGAAAATGGTGCCAGGTATAAAACAATATCCACATGCAAAAAAATGAAGTTAGATCCTAACCTTACACCATATACAAAAATTAACTCAAAATGGACCAAAGACCAAAATATAAGAGCTAAAACTATCAAACTCATAGAAGAAAACATGGGGGCAAATATTTGTGACATTAGATTTGGCAATGATTTCTCAGATATGACACCCAAAGATCCAACAAAAGAAAATAAATAAACTGGACTTCATCAGAATTAAAAGCTTTTGTCCATCAAGGGACACTGTTAAGAGAGTGAAAAGACAGTCCACAGAATGGAAGAAAATACCTGTAAATCATGTCTTTAATATGGAGAATATATAAGAAGTCCTACAACTCAAAAAAGTAAAGATAAAAAATATACCCAACTCAAAAACAGGCAAAGGACTTTAACAGACATTTCACAAATGGCCATAAGCACATGAAAAGATGTTCAACGTCATTAGTCATTAGGAAAATGCAAATGAAACCCGCAAGATACCACTTTACACCCACTAGGATGGCTACTGCTTTCTTTTAAAAAACAGAAAATAGTAAGTGTTGGCAAGGATGTGGAGAAATTGGAACCCTTGTGCATCGCTGGTGAGAACGTAAAATGGTGCAGGTGCTATGAGAAACAGTTTGGTGGTTCCTCAAAAAGTTAAACATAGAATTACCATATGATCCAAGAATTTCACTCCTACGTATGTAACAAAAAAAAAAAAAAAACCCTGAAAACAGGGACTCAGATAGTCGTACATCAATGTTCATACCAGCCTTATTCACAACAGCCAAAAGATGGAAACAATCTAAGTGTCCTTCAACAGATTAGTGAATAAACAAAATGTCACACAGACACAACACACACACACACACAGAAATATTGTTGGCCATAAAAAGTAATTGAGTACTACTACATGATACAAATGGATGAACCTTAAAAACATTATGCTAAGTGGAATAAGCCAAACAAAAAAGGACAAGTGTTACACGATTCCAGTTACATAAAATAATCTAGACAGGGGGAGAGTGAAATGAGGAGTTACTGTCTAAAGAGTTCAATTTTTGTTTGGGTTAGGAAAAGTTCTGGAAACAGATAATGGCAATGGTTATACAACATTGTGAATGTACTCAAAAAATGGAAAACAGGATGATGTTCCTCAAAAACTTAAAAATACAGCTACCCTATGACCCAGCAACTGGACTACAAGGTATTTACCCAACAGACACAAACGTAGTGATCCAAGGGGATCTGCACCCCCAAATGTTTATAGCAGCAATGTCCGCAACAACCAAACAATGGAAAGAGCCCAGATGTCCATCGACAGATAAATGGATAAAGAAGATGTGGTGTGTGTATGTATAT
>NW_022592013.1:0-4507 GCF_004348235.1 Phoca vitulina
ATCCCAAAGATTTTGAACAGTTGTGTTTTCATTTTCATTGGTTTCCATGAATTTTTTAAATTCTTCTTTAATTTCCTGGTTAACCCATTCATTCTTTAGTAGGATGCACTTTAGCCTCCATGTATTTGAGTTCTTTCTGACTTTCCTCTTGTGATTGAGTTCTAGTTTCAAAGCATTGCAGTCTGAAAATATGCAGGGAATGATCCCAATCTTTTGGTACCAGTTGAGACCTGATTTGTGACCTAGGATGTGATCTATTCTGGAGAATGTTCCATGGGCACTAGAGAAGAATGTATTCTGTTGCTTTGGGATGGAATGTTCTGAATATATCTGTGAAGTCCATTTGGTCCAGTGTGTCACTTAAAGTCTTTATTTCCTTGTTGATCTTTTGCTTAGATGATCTGTCCATTTCAGTGAGGGGGTCTTAAAGTCCCCCATTGTCATTGTATTGTTGTCGATGTGTTTCTTTGCTTTTGTTATTAATTGCCTTATATAATTGGCTGCTCCTATGTGAGGGGCATAGATATTTACAATTGTTAGATCTTCTTGGTGCATAGACTCTTTAAGTAGGATATAGTGTCCTTCCTCATCTCTTATTACAGTCTTTGGTTTAAAATCTAATTTGTCTGATATAAGGATTGCCACCCCAGCTTTCTTTTGGTGTCCATTAGCATGGTAAATGGTTTTCCACCCCCTCACTTTCAATCTGGGGGTGTCTTTGGGTCTAAAATGAGTCTCTTGCAGACAGCATATCGATGGGTCTTATTTTTTATCCAATCTGATAGCCTGTGTCTTTTGATTGGGGCATTTAGCCCATTTACATTCAGGGTAACTATTGAAAGATGAATTTAGTGCCATTAAATTGCCTGTAAGGTGACTGTTGCTGTATATTGTTTGTGTTCCTTTCTGGTCTATGTTGATTTTAGGCTCTCTCTTTGCCTAGAGGACCCCTTTCAATATTTCTTGTAGGGCTGGTTTTGTGTTTCCAAATACCTTTAGTTTTTGTTTGTCCTGGAAGCTTTTTATCTCTCCCTCTATTTTCAATGACAGCCTAGCTGGATATAGTATTCTTGGCTGCATATTTTTCTCATTTAGTGCTCTGAATAGATCATGCCAGTCCTTTTTGGCCCCCAGGTCTCTGTGGATAGGTCTGTTGCAAATCTAATGTTTCTACCATTTTTGGTTACAGTTCTCTTGTCCCAAGCTCCTTTCAGGTTTTTCTCTTTGTCTCTGGGACTCATAAGTTTTACTATTAGGTGTCAGTGTGTTGACCTATTTTTATTGATTTGAGGGGGGTTCTCTGTGCCTCCTTGATTTTGATGCCTGTTTCCTTCCCCAAATTCGGGAAGTTCTCTGGTATAATTTGCTCCAGTATACCTTCTGCCCCTCTCTCTTTGTTCTTCTTCTGGGATCCCAATTATTCTAATGTTGTTTTGTCTTATGGTATCGCTTATCTCTTGAATTCTGCCCTCGTGATCCAGTAGTTGTTTATCTCTCTTTTTCTCAGCTTCTTTATTTTCCATCATTTGGTCTTCTATATCACTCATTCTCTCTTCTGCCTCATTTATCCTAGCAGTTAGAGCCTCCATTTTTGATTGCACCTCATCAATAGCCTCTTTGATTTTGACTTGGTTAGATTTTAGTTCTTTTATTTCTCCAGAAAGGGTTTCTCTAATAACTTCCATGCTTTTTTCAAGCCCAGCTAGTATCTTTAAAATCATCATTCTGAACTCTAGTTCTGACATCTTACTAATGTCTGTATTGCTTAGGTCCCTGGCAGTTGGTACTGCCTCTTGTTCTTTTTTTTGAGGTGATTTTTTCCTTCTTGTCATTTTGTCCAGAGGAGAATAGATGAACGAGAGAACAACATGCTAACAGGGTAACAATGTCCCCAGAAAATATGCACTAAACAAATCAGAAGAGACCTGAAACCGGGGGAAAAGAAAAGGAAAGAAAGAAAAAAGAAAAAGAAAAAAAAAAAGAAAAAGAAAAAGATAAAACAAACAAAAACAAAACAAAGCAAAACAAAAAACCAGAATATGATCAAATATGATTAGGCTGGTGCATAGATCAGTGCCACACACTAGATTTTGGGTGTATTTTGGTCTGTTAGAAGAAAGTGCCTCCCAAAATTTTAAAGAAAGAAAAACTTATATGTGTACAAAAATACGGGTTAATACGCTGAAGGGATGGAATATGACTGTAAAGATGAAAATTATAAAAGATTTTATAAAAGGAATTGATAAGAAAAGAAGTTGTTTGAAAAAAGAAAGAAGAGGATTTAAAAAAAAAAAAACAACGGGAGAGAATGTGATCAGGCAGGAGACTAGAACAAAGTCATACACTAGAGATTTATGTTATATTTTGATCTGTTAGAAGAAACTCTATCTCAAAATTTTAGAGAGAGAACAAGTTATATATATAGACCAAAAATAAGGGTAACTACTCTGAAGGGATAGAATATGACTCTAAAAATGAAAGATAGAAATATTTTTTAAAAAAGGGATCGATAAGTTGTTGGTTGAAAAAGGGAAAAAGAAAAACTCAAAAAAAAAAAAAAGACAGTTAAAAAAATTAACTTTGAGAGACTAAGGAATCATGGGAAAAAAGCCATGAATTCTATGTGCAGTATTCCCCTAGCACTGGAGTTTTGCTGTTCTCATTGACTGGTAAACTTGGTCTTGCTGGCTGTTCTTGCTGATCTTCTGGGGGAGGGGCCTGTTGCCATGGTTCCCAAATGTTTTGCCGGAACCAGAATTGCCTAGCCCTTGCCAGGTCTGGGCTAAGTAATCTGCTTGGGTTTGCTCCCTGGAGCTTTGTTCCCTGCAAGCTTTCCGTACAGCTTTGGAGGATGAGAGTGAAAATGGTGGCCTCCCAAACTCTGCCCTGGAGGAGCCGAGAACTTGGGGCCCCACTCCTCATTTACCCCCCCAGAAAAGCAGTCAATCATTCCCATCTCCCCAGTCTCCAGCCACACTCCGTGCTCACCCGGCCTGTGACCAAGCATTTCTATCTCTGGCACATGACCCCATGTGGAGTCTCCATACCCAGCAGATCCCTGTGGTTTGCTCCTGTGCCGCTCCTCCCAGGGGAGGAAGGGGAGGCTCCCTGGGTCTGTCACTTGTTGGGTTCCAGCTGGAGGAGCAGTGGCCCAACTGTGCCATGGATCAGGGTTTATGGCAACCCCGAGCTGAGAGCCCACTCCTCGGCTTCGTCTCTGCAGCTGGCTTCCCTGCTCTGATACCTTGGAGCTCTCCCGCACTCAGGCACCCCTGGTCTTCCTGTGACCTCTTGGGTCCTGAGACCACACTGTCATAGAGAGGGTTCTACCTCCCACTTAGCCACTGGAGCAATGTCCCTCAGCAGAGGCAACTTCTAAATGTTCCAATTTTGTGCTCAGCTGCTCTATCACTTGCCAGAAGCAGCCGATGGAGGCCCCTCCCCCGCCATCTATCGTCCCGAATATCGCCTCGGATTCCCTTCTCCCCACGTCCTACCTTCCAGAAAGTGGTCGCTTTTCTGTTCAGAGAGTTGTTGCTATTCCTTTCTTCGATCTCCTGTTGAGTTCGTAGGTGTTCAGAATGGTTTGATCCCTATCCAGCTGAACTCCTGGGACCAGACGAAAACCAGGTCTCCTACTCCTCTGCCATCTTGCTCCGCCCCCAAAAATAAAGACTTTAAATGACACACTGGACCAAATGGACTTCACAGATATATTCAGGACATTCCATCCAAAACAACAGAATACACATTCTTCTCTAGTGCCCATGGAACATTCTCCAGAATAGATCACATCCTAGGTCACAAGTCAGGTCTCAACCAGTACCAAAAGATTGCGATCATTCCCTGCATATTTTCAGACCACAGTGCTTTGAAACTAGAACTCAATCACAAGAGGAAAGTCAGAAAGAACTCAAATACATGGAGGCTAAAGTGCATCCTACTAAAGAATGAATGGGTTAACCAGGAAATTAAAGAAGAATTTAAAAAATTCATGGAAACCAATGAAAATGAAAACACAACTGTTCAAAATCTTTGGGATGCAGCAAAGGCAGTCCTAAGAGGAAAGTATATAGCAACACAAGCCTTTCTCAAGAAACAAGAAAGGTCTCAAATACACAACCTAACCCTACACCTAAAGGAGCTGGAGAAAGAACAGCAAAGAAAGCCTAAACCTAGCAGGAGAAGAGAAATAATAAAGATCAGAGCAAAATCAATGAAATAGAAACCAAAAGAATAGTAGAACAGATCAACGAAACTAGGAGCTGGTTCTTTGAAAGAATTAATAAGATTGATAAACCCCTGGCCAGAAAAGACAAATCAACAAACTCATGAATGAAAGAGGAGAGATCACAACCAACACCAAAGAAATACAAACAATTATAAGAACATATTATGAGCAACGATATGCAAGCAAATTAGATAATCTGGAAGAAATGGATGCATTCCTAGAGATTATGAACTACCAAAACTGAACCAGGAAGAAATAGAAAACTTGAACAGACCT
>NW_022592014.1:0-4497 GCF_004348235.1 Phoca vitulina
CTGAGGCTGGGACAGAACATTCTTCTTTTGCTTGACCTTCATGCTGATGAGGCTCCCCACAGTATGTCCAGATCCCAAAGGGAAAGCTTTAGGATTTGCTTGCTTTTTTTTTTTTTAAAGAGATTGGCTAACTGATAAAGAAACATAAAATGGAAGGGATTACCAAACATGAATGCTTGTGCCATCATCAGCAGGGCAAGATCTGTAAAAGTAAACTCAGAGCTCAAAGACAGACACCATGTTTTAAAAGGGCCCTAGGAGATGCCGTGTCACCAATTTTAATGTCAGTGCCCAGAGAGCTTCACTCCTCAGGCCTCTGTTCCCACCAGCGCCTGGCAACCATCCAGGAGAGTTGGGCAGCAGAGATGAACTTACCCAGAGCTTGTGATGTCTCCCAGGGGTTACGGAGCAAGCCTGGGAGCGTGTGCACATCTGTCTAGTCCAGGAACATCTTGGAGGGTAGGCAAAATTTTTGTCCCATCAAGACAAGACACGTGGGGGCGCTCTGGCCCCCAGCAGCTTTTCTCAGGCTACTGAGTTCTCCAGCTGGCAGTCACTCACTGAAAAGCAATGATGTTATTAAACTCATTTTGAGAGCTCCCAGTGCCTGCCCTGTTCTGAGAATAGACAGTCTCGGTCACCCTATGGGCTCATGCCCTGACTGCCTTCCCTCTGTGCAGATGAAGAAATTAAGCCACAGGGAAACTAAGGAATGTGCTTGATGCCATGCAGCCAGAGAGCTTACTAGATGAAGTCGTGGCATCACTGCTGCCCACCCTGGGTGACCTTATGATGGGCTAACATCTTCTCTTTCTCCCTCTCATTTATCATGGTTATGTTATTGTAAGCAGCAGTGAACCAATTTAATGATTTAGAAGGAAAACAAGGCAGGGCACAGTATTCTTTGAGTCTTTAACACAAACACCTCAAAACTTACAGGAGTTGTGGGCATACATGTATTGCAGATTAGCTATAGAGTTAAAGTGAGATTCTCCAGTAAAACCTCCTGTGCTGTCCCCTTCCCCCCATGTCAGTCTGCAAGGAAGCAATGACAGGTCTCAGATGACCTTTTATTCAGCATTCAACAACATTAATGGAACCCCTCTTAATAGGTGTTTTGTACTCTTATGAAAGCTGCTAATTTAGCACTTATCTGGGGAGCAAGAGAATACAAACCAACCAATGAACCAATGCATGAAGAAGTGAGTGTGGTAAGCGTTAGGAAGAAAATAGCCCAGGTCCTAGGCCAGGAACAATCTACTTACACAGAGTGGTCAGGCAGAGCCTCTCTGAGAAGGCAGTGATGGAGCAGAAACCCTACGGCTGAGAAGGAACCAACCATGTAAAGATCCGGGGCTGGACTCTGCCAGGCAAAGAGCACCATGATTACCAATGTCCTGACCAGGGAATAAGCTTGGCATGTTCGAGGAACAGAGAAGTAGGCCAGAGTTATCGTCGTGGAGGCAAGAGCTGATGGGATTGTTTGGATATTAAAACAGTAGCAGTAGATAAGCACAGAAGGGGATGGATACAGGATATAGTCAGAAGGTCGGATCTAGAGGACTTGTTGGCTGGACTGCGGTGGAGACCAACAAGATGCAACACGCGAAGAGGCGTGCTTGGGGCACGTGAAGTGTATGCTTCCTCCTGGCCATCCAACAAAGACAGACAAATCTGGATCTCTGGGCACAGGTTGCTGCGTGAGGTAGGAATGTGGGAGGTCACATTGTGTACATGCTCTGTTTTCTGCTGGCAAAAAGGATGAAACAACCCACAGAGAGAGTGTAGCATGAGAAGGGCCCTGTTAAAACTAAAAGCCAGTGGAAAGGGAGGAGTAAGCACTACATACTGACAAGGAGCAGAGTGGCCACTGGGGTTGGAGGAACAACACCCAGAGATTATATTGTCAAATATCCAAAAATTAAAAATGAAATAAAGGAAGTGAGGGAGGAGGGGAGGGAGGAACAGTTTCAAAAAAGAAGCAATTGTCAAATGTACCAAAGGCATCTGAGAGATGCAATAAATTGAGGATGAGAGCATCATCATAGGGTTTGGCAATATGAAGGTCACAAGTGCCCTTGAAAAAAATCAGTGTTTTTTTGTGGGGCAGGCTGGTAGAAGCACAATTGAAATGGTTAGCAAGGAAAATGGTTATAGAACAAGTGGAGATAGATTTGCTGTTTAGAGCATCAGGGGAACGTGACAGTACCTTGAAAGTATATGAGATCAGAGATGGCTTTATGGTTTACTTCATTTTGTAGAAAGGGTGAGAAATATGAGCATATTTGTAGATAATTAAATGACCCAGAAAAAAAAATGGGAACATGGCAATTCGAGACAAAAGAATGATCATTGCAAAGGCCTACTTGCCCTCCAGGAGATAGGCATGGGATCCAGGTGAAGGGCCTGGCCTCAAGTGGGTTCAGGTCACTGCCTCCAGAGGGGCAGCAGAGAATGCAAGTGCAGGTCCAGTGTTGCTAGGAAGTGGTAAGAGTTCCTGTTTGGTCCCTTCTCTTTTCTCAATGAATTATCATTGAATATCATGAGAAGAGTGCGTGCTGGTGATTGTGGAAGGCTACTAGAGGTAGAGGAGAGAGGAGATACAGGTATGGAGGGTGCACAGAGTGTGTCCTCTATTGGGGGTGTGCCAGGAAAGTAGAGAAGAGGGAGCAAGGAGCAAAAGCCATGTGTTTGAGGGGGAGAGTTTATAGCCCTGGGTAAACTGGGCAAGGAGCAGCCTGGTGGAACTCAAAGAAGGCTGTGGGGTCGCTGGACTGGAGGTCCCCAAGAGGTTAAATGCTGTGGATGCAGAGTCATTAGAAAGAGGGAGCCCAACGAACAGGGCATCACGTTGCGGGTGATGACAGAGAGGAATGCTACGAAGGGACAGCATGGAGGGGAGCAGAGCATGACCAAGGGCAGGGGGATGCTCCGAGGGGAGGAGGAGAACATCCCTGAGAACGGAGAGGCTCTGAGTTGACTGGGTCACCCTCGTGGGCCCTAAGGTGGCCCGGAGGAATCAGAGCAATGAAGGCTGAGAGCAGAGCGAGTGTGCCTCCGGGACAACCCTATTTACAGGCTGGGATTGGGCGGGAGGAAAATAACCAGGGAATCGGTACAGGGGCCGCACGTCGGGCGGTGGAGGCGGCTGGGAAGTCGGGCAACTGGACCCGGACCTCACCAGTCTGGTCTCTTACCAGACAGTTCGCAACAGTATTAGGGAAGACACCGCCAAAAGCACTGGGCAGATGGACTGCCATCGACCTCACTGATCTCCTGCGCGCAGGCCCAGAACTGACCAATCGGAGCCCAGCCCCGCCCTTCGGGCTCCTTTTTTTTTTTTTCCGCTTGGTTCCGGGACTTCCTGCCTCTGTTGCTATGGTTCTGTGGGAGGAAATAGGAAAGGCTTTTGTGCTGGAGACGGTGCGGCAGGTAGAGTTCGACCGGTTCTCTTTCACTCTCTGGTCTTCGCTCCTATCCCCCTTGGCTTCTTTAGCCACGATCTCCATGGCTCTGCGTGGAATATCAACAAAAAAGAGAGATTTTCGTTAGGGATTGGGGGCACTTGGTCTCACTTGCCCGCAGATGGCAGTGTTGCGCCGTGCAGCCACCCTGCCCGCTTCTCCCCCGCCCTTCGTGCTTGAAAAAACTCCGCAGAGCCTTTTCTGCAAAAAAGCGAAGGCTTCTTTCTTGCGCCTGCGCGGGCTTGGCAGCACCTTGGGCTGGACCTCCTCCTTTCAATAAGGTCCCTTGTGAAAACTCAAGACCCTGGGACAAAACCCCTTTGCTTTTCAAGTTGGTTTTTCTTTTGATAGGCTGGCTATGTTCCTTAGCAACTTATATTTATGCTTTTTGATTTGTCTTGTGATCTTTTCTCAGTCTTTCCTGGGTTTTATTGACTTGGCTTTTACATATGGTAAAATGTATTCTCTCATTATAGAAGTCACCCAGCCTCAGTATAGAACATTCGGAGGACAAAGTGTAATAAAGAAAACTAATAATATCCTTAGTCCCATTACCCAACAATGACTGTTAATACTTCGTGATAAATTTCCTTAGAGGTTTTTCATTCATAAAACTGATTTTAAGCATGAGGTTCTTATTACATAACTTGAACATATCACTTTTTAAACAGATTATTTAAACAGCCTGTTACCCCCATCGTAAAAATTATTTGAAAAAGATATTTAAGTTTCTTATTCATTTGTCTTCCTAAAACAATACACAATTTAAAAGAGTGAAAAAATTAATATCTGAGATGGAAAGCAGGAATAACTTGTGACCCCCATCTCAAAGGCCATTATCATAATGGAACCTTCCTAAGGTAGGGGTTATGTTCATTTTGCTTTGTTTTGCTAAGCACTGTATTTTCAGCACACCAGCAAAACGATGCTTAGCAGTGTATTCTCATATTATTTGTTGAATAATTGAACAAGTATTTCTTTCTGATTTTTTTTTGTAAATATAATTTACTTTTTCATAATACTGAGATGGTAC
>NW_022592015.1:0-4488 GCF_004348235.1 Phoca vitulina
CCCCCCCCCCCCCCCAGCTCAACTTCTTTCTGTTGCATCTCAAGGAGATTTCCTCCATAAAAAAATTTTTGCCTCAAGCTAGCCTTTGTTTCCTCGTGAATGAATTCATTCTCCAGCATATTTGCAAGACAGAGGGAAAACCTTGCTTTTAAATAACACATGCTTTAATTTCACCTTGGCCTGGATCAATATCTCCACTTGTTCCAAACAGGCAACTAACTCATCCTGCATTGCAATCTCTACAGCCTGTTATTGCCCCTTCACTGCAGTTCCCTTGGCATTAGGCTTGGCTTATACCCTTGGGCCAGGGCCTGACTATTAGAGAGGCACTCCCACATTCCAACTCCCTGGAACTCCATCATGATAGACAATTCCTTTGTTGTGAGAAGATATTCTAATGAGAACTCTTAAGAATGAACACTTTTGGGGAGAAGGCATGTGCTGCCATCCAGCAGAAATGGGCTGGAGGAATAAGTTGAGCAGGGACAAAAAGGGTTCAGGTTTCTGGAAAAGGAGAATGAGCTGCCATGTGGGGTCACCCAAACAATCTCCAGTCACATAAGGGAAGCATAATACCAAGCACACGTTGGTGTTCTTGTTGCTCTGCCCTCTGTGTGTGGTCTCAGCTGTGACCTCTTTCTCTTGGAGAGCCACTCCTCCTCTGTTCTCAATGCCTGTGGTTTCAGCGGGGTCAACACCAGCACCTTCCCACCCACCAGTGCCAGAACTGACCAGCTGGATTGCTACAACTTCTTCAAGGGTTGGGCACATAACCAATTCAAGTGAATAAGCATCAACCCTGGAATTTCAAAGGAAATCATTGGGAAAGAGGTGCCTTTTCCTTCAGCATGGCTCAGCTGGTAGGAAGTGGGTGGAGTTGCTGGTGGCCATGTTGGTACCATGTGGGGATAGCTTGCCTGAGAACAAAGCCAGTGACAAGAGAAGCAGAGATGAGGTGGGGAGATGGTCATCTGATTGGCTTGAACACCCAGATCAAGTGGAGCCTCAAATTAGATCCCCTCTTTGACTCTCAGTTGTGTGAGCCATTACTGTGTCTTTTATTCTAAATTGGGTTCTGTTCTTGCAAACCTAGCTAGTCCCCCTCTGAGCTGTGCAGGGTGGACCCCATATTTGCTCCAGCCAGATTGACCTTATTATCCCTTCCTTGACTGTTCCAGACTTGTCTCTTGAGGTTACCTTTATTTAGAAGATCCTCCTCCCCTCCCAGTTTGCCTGGATGACTTCTATTTGATCTCCAAATCTCAGCTCAGACATCATGCCCACCACACCAAGGCAGGCCCTTTTATTACACGCTTCACATACTCTTAAGCTTTCCTTCAGAGCACTTAGCACAGTTTGTAATAATGCATTCATTCTGGTAATTCTCTGATTGTCCACTTGCCAGTTGGTAGCCCCATGAGAAGCAAATATTCTGTCTGTTTTGCTCTGCAGTAGATCCCCAACACCAAGCATAGTGCTTGACACACAGTGTGTACTCAATAAAACTTTGCTGAATAACTATATAAGTGAAATAAGCATTTTATTCCTCTGTGGACACCACATGGTAAGAGGGACACTGACTTTTTGGAGTGGGGCCTGGGGAGACAAGCCAGTGGGTGTCTCATCTCTTAAGTCTCAATAGAAAGAAGTGGGCTTAGAAGAAGGGGGTCATGTGAGTGGAGGGAAAAGTCTTGCTTCTCTTTCTCTACAGGATAGGTCAGCAGACAATGGGAGATGGTATCAAGGAGGCAGGTACTGACTCTATATGAGGAAAAACTAGCTAAGAGCCAAGATGGGAATTTTGAAGATAAATTCTATACAATTTTATGTATTTATTAAAGCTTCCATAGAGACAGTTTGACTGGGTCCTATTGGTCTTTTGCTGCATGTACAAATCCTAGAAACACAAACATAGATTTTAGTTTCATGGAACGGTAGGACTAAGGAGGATCATAGAGATATAACTTTTTACTCTTCTCCTCCCTATGGCATGGCCCTTCAGCGGTGGTGTTCTGCTGGAACAGTCCCCCACAAGGAGGAACTCCCCACCTTACACCCTTGCCCATAGTACAGGTCTGCCAGTGTGCTTCCATCTCTGTTCTTCCTTTATGCTCCTTGAGCAGAGTGCCTTTTGGATAATGTTTAGACAGTGACTTCAGAGTCTTCCCATTGGTCTCTGCATGGCCAACAAGCCACAGGGTGTCAATATTAGTCTCACAACTAATATTGCTCAGAAATAAGATTTTGGTGAGAGACTCATTGTTGCTAATAAAGATGGACCTGCTGGCAAACTAGCTAATATCTTAGCTTCTACTAGCCTTTTACTACCTCCACACAGATGATTCCAATGAGATAAATTACTTTTCCACCAATATAAACATGACTGCAATCAATACAGTCAGCAAATAACATAATTTTTAGAAGAAAAGAAAATATCAATATTAAACACATTTATATTGACATGAAGCCAGGTTGGTCTGAGGCATGTGTGAGTGCCTGCATGGTCCTCAGGAAAAGGATCTCTGTGCATCTTCCAATGACCCAGCATGGCTGGGGACACACCTCCTCTACCCCAGATGCAGGTTCTGGAGAAAACAGAGTGAAGTCATGCCAAGGAGAGTTAGATTTTTTTACAAAAATGTTCTTCAGGAACTCAGATTTCTTTTTGTTGGAGGTTTGTGTTCTTTTCTTTTTTTATTTTTAAGATTTTATTTATTTATTTGTCAGAGAGAGAGCACAAGCAGGGGGAGCTGCAGGCAGAGGGAGAAACAGGCTCCGCAGGGAGCCCCAAGCAGGACTCAATCCCAAGACCCAAGATCATGATCTGAGCCGAAGGCAGACACTTAACCGACTGAGGCTCCCAGGTGTCCCTGAGTCCCCTGTTCTTTCCTCGGGCGGTGAAGCCTTTTGCTGATTGTTTTGCTTCTCTGGATTTCATTTGCGTCGTCTGCTAAGAGAAAATAATGCCCCCTACCCCCCTTCATTGAAACACCCTTTAAATGATGCCATAAGGATCTGATGACAAAATTGGAACAGGCTTGGAAATCATAATGCCTTTGACGTATACGAGGTGGTCTTTCCACCCTGGTTGTCCCCTTGCCTCCTTCACATTTTTTTTAAAGATTTATTTATTTATTTTAGAGATAGAGTGTGTAAGCGGGGGTGGGGGGTCAGCTAGGGGGGTGAAGGCATAGGGAGAGGGAGAGAGAGAGAGAGAAGCAGACTTCCTGCAGAGCGTGGATCTCATGACCCTGAGATCATGACCTGGGCCGAAATCAAGAGTCAGATGCTTAACCCACTGAGCCACCCAGGCATCCCCTTCACTCTCACTTTATAACATTAATGGGGGTGGAGGGTTTCCCCAACTTAAACTTGTCATCAGCTCCTGGGGAGTAAATTCGGCCAAAGCCAAAGCCCAGAGGGAGAGTAGCTGGAAGAATAATAATAGCAACATCAACAATATTAAATATTTATTGAACACTCATTATGGATTGGCCCTGGGTTAAACATTTTACATCAATTATTTAATTCTCGCAATAGTTATGTTCAGATGGTTTCTAACTTAAAATAGTTCAACTTACAATTTTTCGACTTTACAAAGGTGTGGAAGTGATACGCATTCAGTAACAACCGTACTTCGAATTTTGACTTTTGATCTTTTCCCTGGGCTAGTGATATGCATACAGCTTTCTTGTGGTGTTGGGCAACTGCAGCTTCCCATCAGCCACACGATCACTGGGGTAAACAACTGACACTCTTACCACCATTCTGTTTTCCACTTTCTGAATGGTATGCAATAAATTACATGAGATATTCAACACGTTATTATAAAATAAGGTTTGTGTGAGATGATTTTGCCCAACTGTAGGCTAACATAGTGTTCTGAGCACGTTTAAGCTAGGCTAGGCTAAGCTGTGATGTTCCATAGTTTAGGTGGGTTAGGTGTGTTACATGCATGTTTGACTTACAATATTTTCAATTTATGATGGTTTCATCTGGACATAACCCCATTGTAAGTTGAGGGATATCTGTACTATTATAATCTCTATTTTACAGATGAGTAAACACAGGCTGCAGTGAAGATAAAAAAGGGGAGAATGCTCTTTGAGAAAAAGTGGACAGGAGAGGCCTCCCTGAGGAAGTGATGTTTGAGCCAAGAAGTAACCAGACACGAAGGAGCAAATCCTGTGCAAATCTGAGAGAGAATGTTCCAGGTGGAGGGGAGAGCATGTGCAAAGTCTTTGAAGTAGGAACTTGCTCAGTGTGTTTGACAAACAGCAGAGGGCCAGTTTGTCTGCCAAGTTGTAGGCTGGGAGAAGAGTTGTAGGTAGGGGCTAAGTCAGAGAGGTAGGCAGGGTGAGGTTGTTGGGGCCCTTGAGGATGGAGGCAAGAAGTTTGAGTTTTACTCTAGGTGTGACAACTAAATAACACAAAAGACTCCGAGAAACAAACTGAGGGTTTTAGAGGGGAGGGGGGTGGGGGGATGGG
>NW_022592016.1:0-4488 GCF_004348235.1 Phoca vitulina
CCCCCCCCCCCCCCCAGCTCAACTTCTTTCTGTTGCATCTCAAGGAGATTTCCTCCATAAAAAAATTTTTGCCTCAAGCTAGCCTTTGTTTCCTCGTGAATGAATTCATTCTCCAGCATATTTGCAAGACAGAGGGAAAACCTTGCTTTTAAATAACACATGCTTTAATTTCACCTTGGCCTGGATCAATATCTCCACTTGTTCCAAACAGGCAACTAACTCATCCTGCATTGCAATCTCTACAGCCTGTTATTGCCCCTTCACTGCAGTTCCCTTGGCATTAGGCTTGGCTTATACCCTTGGGCCAGGGCCTGACTATTAGAGAGGCACTCCCACATTCCAACTCCCTGGAACTCCATCATGATAGACAATTCCTTTGTTGTGAGAAGATATTCTAATGAGAACTCTTAAGAATGAACACTTTTGGGGAGAAGGCATGTGCTGCCATCCAGCAGAAATGGGCTGGAGGAATAAGTTGAGCAGGGACAAAAAGGGTTCAGGTTTCTGGAAAAGGAGAATGAGCTGCCATGTGGGGTCACCCAAACAATCTCCAGTCACATAAGGGAAGCATAATACCAAGCACACGTTGGTGTTCTTGTTGCTCTGCCCTCTGTGTGTGGTCTCAGCTGTGACCTCTTTCTCTTGGAGAGCCACTCCTCCTCTGTTCTCAATGCCTGTGGTTTCAGCGGGGTCAACACCAGCACCTTCCCACCCACCAGTGCCAGAACTGACCAGCTGGATTGCTACAACTTCTTCAAGGGTTGGGCACATAACCAATTCAAGTGAATAAGCATCAACCCTGGAATTTCAAAGGAAATCATTGGGAAAGAGGTGCCTTTTCCTTCAGCATGGCTCAGCTGGTAGGAAGTGGGTGGAGTTGCTGGTGGCCATGTTGGTACCATGTGGGGATAGCTTGCCTGAGAACAAAGCCAGTGACAAGAGAAGCAGAGATGAGGTGGGGAGATGGTCATCCGATTGGCTTGAACACCCAGATCAAGTGGAGCCTCAAATTAGATCCCCTCTTTGACTCTCAGTTGTGTGAGCCATTACTGTGTCTTTTATTCTAAATTGGGTTCTGTTCTTGCAAACCTAGCTAGTCCCCCTCTGAGCTGTGCAGGGTGGACCCCATATTTGCTCCAGCCAGATTGACCTTATTATCCCTTCCTTGACTGTTCCAGACTTGTCTCTTGAGGTTACCTTTATTTAGAAGATCCTCCTCCCCTCCCAGTTTGCCTGGATGACTTCTATTTGATCTCCAAATCTCAGCTCAGACATCATGCCCACCACACCAAGGCAGGCCCTTTTATTACACGCTTCACATACTCTTAAGCTTTCCTTCAGAGCACTTAGCACAGTTTGTAATAATGCATTCATTCTGGTAATTCTCTGATTGTCCACTTGCCAGTTGGTAGCCCCATGAGAAGCAAATATTCTGTCTGTTTTGCTCTGCAGTAGATCCCCAACACCAAGCATAGTGCTTGACACACAGTGTGTACTCAATAAAACTTTGCTGAATAACTATATAAGTGAAATAAGCATTTTATTCCTCTGTGGACACCACATGGTAAGAGGGACACTGACTTTTTGGAGTGGGGCCTGGGGAGACAAGCCAGTGGGTGTCTCATCTCTTAAGTCTCAATAGAAAGAAGTGGGCTTAGAAGAAGGGGGTCATGTGAGTGGAGGGAAAAGTCTTGCTTCTCTTTCTCTACAGGATAGGTCAGCAGACAATGGGAGATGGTATCAAGGAGGCAGGTACTGACTCTATATGAGGAAAAACTAGCTAAGAGCCAAGATGGGAATTTTGAAGATAAATTCTATACAATTTTATGTATTTATTAAAGCTTCCATAAAGACAGTTTGACTGGGTCCTATTGGTCTTTTGCTGCATGTACAAATCCTAGAAACACAAACATAGATTTTAGTTTCATGGAACGGTAGGACTAAGGAGGATCATAGAGATATAACTTTTTACTCTTCTCCTCCCTATGGCATGGCCCTTCAGCGGTGGTGTTCTGCTGGAACAGTCCCCCACAAGGAGGAACTCCCCACCTTACACCCTTGCCCATAGTACAGGTCTGCCAGTGTGCTTCCATCTCTGTTCTTCCTTTATGCTCCTTGAGCAGAGTGCCTTTTGGATAATGTTTAGACAGTGACTTCAGAGTCTTCCCATTGGTCTCTGCATGGCCAACAAGCCACAGGGTGTCAATATTAGTCTCACAACTAATATTGCTCAGAAATAAGATTTTGGTGAGAGACTCATTGTTGCTAATAAAGATGGACCTGCTGGCAAACTAGCTAATATCTTAGCTTCTACTAGCCTTTTACTACCTCCACACAGATGATTCCAATGAGATAAATTACTTTTCCACCAATATAAACATGACTGCAATCAATACAGTCAGCAAATAACATAATTTTTAGAAGAAAAGAAAATATCAATATTAAACACATTTATATTGACATGAAGCCAGGTTGGTCTGAGGCATGTGTGAGTGCCTGCATGGTCCTCAGGAAAAGGATCTCTGTGCATCTTCCAATGACCCAGCATGGCTGGGGACACACCTCCTCTACCCCAGATGCAGGTTCTGGAGAAAACAGAGTGAAGTCATGCCAAGGAGAGTTAGATTTTTTTACAAAAATGTTCTTCAGGAACTCAGATTTCTTTTTGTTGGAGGTTTGTGTTCTTTTCTTTTTTTATTTTTAAGATTTTATTTATTTATTTGTCAGAGAGAGAGCACAAGCAGGGGGAGCTGCAGGCAGAGGGAGAAACAGGCTCCGCAGGGAGCCCCAAGCAGGACTCAATCCCAAGACCCAAGATCATGATCTGAGCCGAAGGCAGACACTTAACCGACTGAGGCTCCCAGGTGTCCCTGAGTCCCCTGTTCTTTCCTCGGGCGGTGAAGCCTTTTGCTGATTGTTTTGCTTCTCTGGATTTCATTTGCGTCGTCTGCTAAGAGAAAATAATGCCCCCTACCCCCCTTCATTGAAACACCCTTTAAATGATGCCATAAGGATCTGATGACAAAATTGGAACAGGCTTGGAAATCATAATGCCTTTGACGTATACGAGGTGGTCTTTCCACCCTGGTTGTCCCCTTGCCTCCTTCACATTTTTTTTAAAGATTTATTTATTTATTTTAGAGATAGAGTGTGTAAGCGGGGGTGGGGGGTCAGCTAGGGGGGTGAAGGCATAGGGAGAGGGAGAGAGAGAGAGAGAAGCAGACTTCCTGCAGAGCGTGGATCTCATGACCCTGAGATCATGACCTGGGCCGAAATCAAGAGTCAGATGCTTAACCCACTGAGCCACCCAGGCATCCCCTTCACTCTCACTTTATAACATTAATGGGGGTGGAGGGTTTCCCCAACTTAAACTTGTCATCAGCTCCTGGGGAGTAAATTCGGCCAAAGCCAAAGCCCAGAGGGAGAGTAGCTGGAAGAATAATAATAGCAACATCAACAATATTAAATATTTATTGAACACTCATTATGGATTGGCCCTGGGTTAAACATTTTACATCAATTATTTAATTCTCGCAATAGTTATGTTCAGATGGTTTCTAACTTAAAATAGTTCAACTTACAATTTTTCGACTTTACAAAGGTGTGGAAGTGATACGCATTCAGTAACAACCGTACTTCGAATTTTGACTTTTGATCTTTTCCCTGGGCTAGTGATATGCATACAGCTTTCTTGTGGTGTTGGGCAACTGCAGCTTCCCATCAGCCACACGATCACTGGGGTAAACAACTGACACTCTTACCACCATTCTGTTTTCCACTTTCTGAATGGTATGCAATAAATTACATGAGATATTCAACACGTTATTATAAAATAAGGTTTGTGTGAGATGATTTTGCCCAACTGTAGGCTAACATAGTGTTCTGAGCACGTTTAAGCTAGGCTAGGCTAAGCTGTGATGTTCCATAGTTTAGGTGGGTTAGGTGTGTTACATGCATGTTTGACTTACAATATTTTCAATTTATGATGGTTTCATCTGGACATAACCCCATTGTAAGTTGAGGGATATCTGTACTATTATAATCTCTATTTTACAGATGAGTAAACACAGGCTGCAGTGAAGATAAAAAAGGGGAGAATGCTCTTTGAGAAAAAGTGGACAGGAGAGGCCTCCCTGAGGAAGTGATGTTTGAGCCAAGAAGTAACCAGACACGAAGGAGCAAATCCTGTGCAAATCTGAGAGAGAATGTTCCAGGTGGAGGGGAGAGCATGTGCAAAGTCTTTGAAGTAGGAACTTGCTCAGTGTGTTTGACAAACAGCAGAGGGCCAGTTTGTCTGCCAAGTTGTAGGCTGGGAGAAGAGTTGTAGGTAGGGGCTAAGTCAGAGAGGTAGGCAGGGTGAGGTTGTTGGGGCCCTTGAGGATGGAGGCAAGAAGTTTGAGTTTTACTCTAGGTGTGACAACTAAATAACACAAAAGACTCCGAGAAACAAACTGAGGGTTTTAGAGGGGAGGGGGGTGGGGGGATGGG
>NW_022592017.1:0-4486 GCF_004348235.1 Phoca vitulina
TAAATTTTGGTATGTTCTATTTCCATTTTATATGTTTGAGGTATTTATTTCTCTTTTGATTTCTTCCTTGACACATTAGTTGTTTAGTAGCTTGTTGTTTACTGTGTGCATATTTGTGAATTTTCCAATTTTCTTCTTGTAAATGATACTTGGTTTCATACTGTTATGATTGAAAAAAATGCTTGATAGGATTCACATCTTCTTTAATTTATTAAGACTTGTTCTGTGGCCTAACATGTGATCTGTCTTCAAGATGTTTCAGGTAAACTTGTGAAGAATGTGTATTCTGCTTTTTGATGGAATGTTTGGTATATGTCTGTTAAATCCATCTGGTGTGATGAGTCATTTAAGGCTTATATTTCTCTATTGAGTTTCTGTCTGGATGATTTATCCATTGATTTAATGAGGGGTTTTAAAGTCCCCTACTATTATATTATTTCTGTCTATTTCTCCCTTTAGTCTGTTAATGTTTGCTTTGTATATTCAGGGGCTCCTATTTCAAGTGCATAACTGTTTACAAATATGAAATCCTTTTGTTGGATTCGACCCCCTTATCATTATGTAATGCCCTTCTCTGTCTCTTAATAGAGTCTTTGTTTGAAAGTCTATTTTGTGTGATAGCTATATTGCTACCCCAGCTATCTTTTGGTTTCCATTTGCATGGAACATCTTTTCCATGCCTTCACTTTCAGATGTGTGTGCCTTTAGATCTGAAATGTGTCTCTTGTAGGCAGCATGTAGGTGGGTCTTGTTTTCTCATCCATTTGGCCACTCTGTTTCTTGATTTTGAGTAATTACTGATAGTTATATAGTTATTGCCAATTTATTAATTGTCTTCTGACTGTTGGGCACTTTGCCTCTGTTCTTCTTTTCCTTTCTTCCTTTGTGGTTTGATAACTTTCTTTAGTGATATCTTTAGATTCCTTTCTCATTCTCTTTTGTGTATCTAGTATAGGTTTTTGCTTTGTGGTTGCCATGAGGCTTACATACAACAGTCTGTATCAATAACATTTTATTTTAAGTTGGTAACAGCTTAAGTTTGAACACAGTATAAACTCTCTATGTTTACTCCATTTCTCTTCTTACCTTCACAATAAAACGTATAATAATTCTTTATACTGGATATATACAATTTCTTTTATTCTAGTCTTTCTTAAGCCTACACTATAAACATTTTCCCCCATCAAGCCATCATACTGCTCTCACTTGGCCAAAGATCTCCATGTTGCTAAATCTAACAACAATTCTCAGTTCTCATGCTGTAGGATTCTTTACCCAACTAATCACATCATTCTCTTGAAATGCTGTCCTTCTTGGGGTTCAAAGATACACATTCTCCTGATTTTCCACTTACTTCTTTGGCAGCTCCTTCTTAATCCATCTTGCTGGCTCCTACTTGTTGTTTTATTCTCTGCATACTGTAGTGTTCCAGAGCTCAATCTGAGGCCTCTTTATAATGTCACCCACTCTGATGGATTTAAGTACCAACAAAATGCTGGTAACACCCTAATTTTTATCTTCACCCTAGATTCACTATCTCCTGAAATACGGGTGTGAATATTACATGGACTACTTGACATTTCCATTTTTTTTTCTTGGTCTTTTATTTTCAACACTGTGATGTGCCTGAGTATAGATTTTTTCATTTCTTCTCCTTTGGGTTTGTTGAATTATTTTTTTTCATCAAAGATGGGAAGTTAGCCATTTTTTTTCAAAAAAAAATTTCTATTCCTTTCTCTCTCCTTCTGGTCTATAATTGTACATATGTTGGTACACTTGATGTGTGTAGCACAGGGGACTAAAACGTGAAGATACTTTATTTTTTTTTATTGTTATGTTAATCCCCATACATTACATCATTAGTTTTAGATATAGTGTTCCATGATTCATTGTTTGTGCATAACACCCAGTGCTCCATGCAGAACGTGCCCTCCTCAATACCCATCACCAGGCTAACCCATCCTCCCACCCCCCTCCCCTCTAGAACCCTCAGTTTGTTTTTCAGAGTCCATCGTCTCTCATGGTTCTTCTCCCCCTCCGATTTCCCCCCTTCATTCTTTCCCTCCTGCTACATTCTTCTTCTTCTTTTTTTCTTTCTTGACATATATTGCATTATTTGTTTCAGAGGTACAGATCTGAGATTCAACAGTCTTGCACAATTCACAGCGCTTACCAGAGCACATACCCTCCCCAGTGTCCATCACCCAGTCACCCCATCCCTCCCACCCCACCCCCCACTCCAGCAACCCTCAGTTTGTTTCCTGAGGTTAAGAATTCCTCATATCAGTGAGGTCATATGATACATGTCTTTCTCTGTTTGACTTATTTCGCTCAGCATAATACCCTCCAGTTCCATCCACGTCGTTGCAAATGGCAAGATCTCATTCCTTTTGATGGCTGCATAATATTCCATTGTATATATATACCACTTCTTCTTTATCCATTCATCTGTTGATGGACATCTTGGCTCTTTCCACAGTTTGGCTATTGTGGACATTGCTGCTATAAACATCGGGGTGCACGTACCCTTTCGGGTCCCTACTTTTGTATCTTTGGGGTAAATACCCAGGAGTGCAATTGCTGGATCATATGGTAGCTCTATTTTCAACTTTTTGAGGAACCTCCATACTGTTTTCCAGAGTGGCTGCACCAGCTTGCATTCCCACCAACAGTGTAGGAGGGTTCCCCTTTCTCCGCATCCCCGCCAACATCTGTCATTTCCTGACTTGTTAATTTTAGCCATTCTGACTGGTGTGAGGTGGTATCTCATTGAGGTTTTGATTTGGATTTCCCTGATGCCGAGCGATATTGAACACTTTTTCATGTGTCTGTTGGCCATTTGGATGTCTTCTTTGGAAAAATGTCTGTTCATGTCTTCTGCCCATTTCTTGATTGGATTCTTTGTTCTTTTGGTGTTGAGTTTGATGAGTTCTTTATAGATTTTGGATACTAGCCCTTTATCTGATATGTCATTTGCAAATATCTTCTCCCATTCTGTCAGTTGTCTTTTGGTTTTGTTGACTGTTTCCTTTGCTTTGCAAAAGCTTTTTATCTTGATGAAGTCCCAATAGTTCATTTTTGCCCTTGCTTCCCTTGCCTTTGGCGATGTTTCTAGGAAGAAGTTGCTGCGGCTGAGGTCGAAGAGGTTGCTGCCTGTGTTCTCCTTTAGGATTTGGATGGACTCCTGTCTCACATTGAGGTCTTTCAACCATTTGGAGTCTATTTTTGTGTGTGGTGTAAGGAAATGGTCCAGTTTCATTCTTCTGCATGTGGCTGTCCAGTTTTCCCAACACCATTTGTTGAAGAGACTGTCTTTTTTCCATTGGACATTCTTTCCTGCTTTGTCAAAGATTAGTTGACCATAGAGTTGAGGGTCCATTTCTGGGCTCTCTATTCTGTTCCATTGATCTATGTGTCTGTTTTTGTGCCAGTACCATACTGTCTTGATGATGACAGCTTTGTAGTAGAGCTGGAATTCCGGAATTGTGATGCCGCCAGCTTTGCTTTTCTTTTTCAACATTCCTCTGGCTATTCGGGGTCTTTTCTGGTTCCATACAAATTTTAGGATTATTTGTTCCATTTCTTTGAAGAAAGTGGATGGTATTTTGATGGGGATTGCATTGAATGTGTAGATTGCTCTAGGTAGGATTGACATCTTCACAATATTTGTTCTTCCAATCCATGAGCATGGAACGTTTTTCCATTTCTTTGTGTCTTCCTCAATTTCTTTCATGAGTATTTTATAGTTTTCTGAGTACAGATCCTTTGCCTCTTTGGTTAGATTTATTCCTAGGTATCTTATGGTTTTGGGTGCAATTGTAAATGGGATCGACTCCTTAATTTCTCTTTCTTCTGACTTGTTGTTGGTGTATAGGAATGCCACTGACTTCTGTGCATTGATTTTATATCCTGCCACTTGACTGAATTCCTGTATGAGTTCTAGCAATTTTGGGGTGGAGTCTTTGGGATTTTCCACATAAAGTATCATATCATCTGCAAAGAGTGAGAGTTTGACTTCTTCTTTGCCGACTTGGATGCCTTTGATTTCTTTTTGTTGTCTGATTGCTGTGGCTAGGACTTCCAATACTATGTTGAATAGCAGTGGCGATAGTGGACATCCCTGCCGCGTTCCTGACCTTAGGGGGAAAGCTCTCAGTTTTTCCCCATTGAGAATGATATTCGCTGTAGGTTTTTCATAGATGGCTTTTATGATATTGAGGTATGTACCCTCTATCCCTATACTCTGAAGAGTTTTGATCAAGAAAGGATGCTGTACTTTGTCAAATGCTTTTTCTGCATCTATTGAGAGGATCATATGATTCTTGTTCTTTCTTTTGTTAATGTATTGTATCACGTTGATTGATTTGCGGATGTTGAACCAACCTTGCAGCCCAGGGATAAATCCGACTTGGTCGTGGTGAATAATCCTTTTAATGTACTGTTGGATCCTATTGGCTAGTATTTTGGTGAGAATTTTTGCATCCAT
>NW_022592018.1:0-1243 GCF_004348235.1 Phoca vitulina
TGTACTATTAAATGTCGGGGTGTTGACCTATTTTTATTGATTTTGAGAGGAGGTTCTCTGTGCCTCCTTGATTTTGATGCCTGCTTCTTTCCCCAAATTAGGGACGTTCTCTGCTGTAATTTGCTCCAATATACGTTCTGTCCCTCTCTCTCTTTCTTCTTCTGGGATCCCAATTATTCTAATATTGTTTTATCTTATGGTGTCACTTATCTCTCGAATTCTGCCCTCGTTATCCAGTAGTTGTTTATCTGTCTTTTTCTCAGCTTCTTTATTCTCCATCATTTGGTCTTCTATATCACTAATTCTCTCTTCTGCTTCATTTATCCTAGCAGTTAGAGCCTCCATTTTTTATTGCACCTTCATTAATAGCTTTTTTTGATTTCAACTTGGTTCGATTTTAGTTCTTTTATTTCTCCAGAAAGGGTTTCTCTAATATCTTCCATGTTTTTTTCAAGCCCAGCTAGTATCTTTAAAATTATCATTCTGAACTCTAGTTCCAACATCTTACTAATGTCCGTATTGATTAGGTCCCTGGCCGTTGGTACTGCCTCTTGTTCTCTTTTTTTCAGGTGATTTTTTTCTGTCTTGTCATTTTGTCCAGAGGAGAATAGATGAATGAGAGAACAAAATGCTAATAAGGTAACAACGACCCCAGAAAAATATACAGTAAACAAATCAGAAGAGACCTGAATCTGGGGGAAAAGAAAGGGAAAGAAAGAAAAAAAGAAAAAGATAAAGATAAAAACAAACAAACAAAAAAACAGAATATGATCAAATATGATCAAGCTGGTGTATAGATCAGTGCCACACACTAGATTTTGGGCGTATTTTGGTCTGTTAGACGAAAGTGCCTCCCAAAATTTTAAAGAAAGAAAAACTTACATATGTACAAAAATAAGGGTAAATACGATGAAGGGATGGAATATGCCTGTAAAGATGAAAATTATAAAAGATTTTATAAAAGGAATTGACAAGAAATTGGTTGAAAAAAGAAAGAAGAGGATTTAAAGAAAAAGGAGGGGAGAGAATGTGACCAGGCAGGAGACTAGAACAAAGCCATACACTAAAGATTTAGGGTATATTTTGGTCTGTTAGAAGCAATTGTATCCCAAAATTTTGAAGAGAGAACAACTTATATATATACCAAAAATAAAGTTAACTACTATGAAGGGATAGAATATGACTCTAAAAATGAAAAATAAAAAAGATTTTTTAAAAAAGGATTGATAAGATGTTGGTTGAA